>NW_021703782.1:30172741-30460484 GCF_005190385.1 Monodon monoceros | reverse complement strand
CCAGAGACGGGCGCGAGCCGCGGCTAAAAGCGCGAACCCCAGAGACGGGCGCGAGCCGCGGCTAAAAGCGCGAACCCCAGAGACGGGCGCGAGCCACGGCTAAAAGCTCGGACCCCAGAGACGGGCGGGAGACGCTAAGGCTGCTGCTGCCGCCACCAAGGGGCCTGTGTGCGAGCACAGGTCACTCTCCACACCCCTCTTCCGCGGAGCCTGTGCAGCCCGCCACTGCCAGGTTCCCGGGAACCAGGGACAACTTCCCCGGGAGAACGCACGGCGGGCCTCAGGCTGGTGCAACGTCACGCCGGCCTCTGCCGCAACGTCACGCCGCCTCTGACGCCGCAGGCCCGCCCCGCACGCAGTGCCCCTCCTTCCCCCCCCTCACCCCCGGCCTGAGTGAGCCAGAGCCCCCGAATCAGCGGCCCCTTTAACCGTGTCCTGTCTGAGCAAAAAACAGACGCCCTCCAGCGACCTACACGCAGAGGCAGGGCCAAATCCAAAGCTGAGCTCCTGTGAGCTGTGAGAACAAAGAAGAGAAAGGGAAATCTCTCCCAGCAGCCTCAGAAGCAGCGGATTAAAGCTCCACAATCAACTTGATATACCCTGCATCTGTGGAATACCTGAATAGACAAGGAATGATCCCAAATTGAAGAGGTGGAATTTAGGAGCGAGATCTATGATTTTTTTCCCTTTTCCTCTTTTTGTGAATGTGTACGTGTATGCTTATGTGTGAGATCTTGTCTGTATACTCTTGCTTCCACCATTTGTCCTAGGGCTCTATCCGTCCATGGTTTTTTAAAAAAAATTTTTTTCTCAATAATTAATTTTAATTGTAATAACTTTATTATACTTTACCTTCGTTCCTTCTTTCTTTCTTTCTTTCTTTCCGTCCTTCCCTCCTTTAGACAACGAATCACCCCAAATTGAGGAGGTGGTCTCTGAGAGCAAGATTTATGATTTTTCCCCCTTTACCTCTTTTTGTGAAGGTGTATGTGTATGCTTCTGTATAAGATTTTCTCTGTATAGCTTTGCTTCCAACATTTGTCCTAAGGTTCTATCCGTCCCTCTTTTTTTTTTTTTTCTAAATATTTTTTAATTCAATAACTATATTATACTTTATTTTATTTTTACTGTATCTTCTTTCTTTCTGTCTTTTTTCCTTCTTTCCCTCCTTCCTTCCTTCCTTCCTCCCTCCCTCCCTCCTTTCTTTCCTTCTTTGCTTCTTTCTTCCTTCCTTCCTTTCCTCCTTTCCTTCTTTCTTTCCTCATACTTCTACTAATTCTCTCTACTTTTTCTCCCTTTTATTCTGAGCCGTGTGGATGAAATGCTCTTGGTGCTCCAGCCAGGAGTCAGGGCTCTGCCTCTGAGGTAGGAGAGCCAACTTCAGGACACTGGTCAACAAGAGACCTCCCAGCTCCACATAATATTAAACGGTGGAAATCTCCCAGAGACCTCCATCTTAACACCAGCACCCAGCTTCACTCAACGACCAGCAAGCCACAGTGCTAGAAAACCTATGCCAAACAACTAGCAAAACAGGAACACAACCCCACCCATTAGCAGAGAGGCTGCCTAAAATCATAATAAGGCCACAGACACCCCAAAACACACCACCAGACGTGAACCTGCCCACTAGAGAGACAAGATCCAGCCTCATCCACCACAACACAGGCACTAGTCCCCTCCACCAGGAAGCCTACACAACCCACTGAAACAACCTTAGCCACTGGAGACAGACATCAAAAACAACGGGAACTACGAACGTGCAGCCTGCAAAAAGGAGACCCCAAACACAGTAAGATAAGCAAAATGAGAAGACAGAAAAACACACAGCAGATGAAGGAGCAAGATAAAAATGCACCAGACCTAACAAATGAAGAGGAAATAGGCAGTCTACCTGAAAAAGAATTCAGAATAATGATAGTAAGGATGATCCGAAATCTTGGAAGTAGAATGGACAAAATGCAAGAAACAGTTAACAAGGACCTAGAAGAAATAAAGATGAAACAAGCAACGATGAACAACGCAATAAATGAAATTATAAGTACTCTAGATGGGATCAATAACAGAATAACTGAGGCAGAAGAACGGATAAGTGACCTGGAAGATAAAATAGTGGAAATAACTACTGCAGAGCAGAATAAAGAAAAAAGAATGAAAAGAACTGAGAACAGTCTCAGAGACCTCTGGGACAACATTAAACGCACCAACATTCGAATTATAGGGGTTCCAGAAGAAGAAGAGAAAAAGAAAGGGACTGAGACAATATTAGAAGAGATTACAGTTGAAAACTTCCCTAATATGGGAAAGGAAATAGTTAATCAAGTCCAGGAAGCACAGAGAGTCCCATACAGGATAAATACAAGGAGAAATACGCCAAGACACATATTAATCAAACTGTCAAAAATTAAATACAAAGAAAGCATATTAAAAGCAGCAAGGGAAAAACAGCAAATAACACACAAGGGAATCCCCATAAGGTTAACAGCTGATCTCTCAGCAGAAACCCTACAAGCCAGAAGGGAGTGGCAGGACATACTGAAAGTGATGAAGGAGAAAAACCTGCAACCAAGACTACTCTACCCAGCAAGGATCTCATTCAGATTTGATGGAGAAATTAAAACCTTTACAGACAAGCAAAAGCTGAGAGAGTTTAGCACCACCAAACCAGCTTTACAACAACTGCTAAAGGAACTTCTCTAGGCAAGAAACACAAGAGAAGGAAAAGACCTACAATAACGAACCCAAAACAATTAAGAAAATGGGAATAGGAACATACATATCGATAATTACCTTAAATGTAAATGGACTAAATGCTCCCACCAAAAGACACAGATTGGCTGAATGGATACAAAAACAAGACCCTTATATATGCTGCCTACAAGAGACCCACTTCAGACCTAGAGACACATACAGACTGAAAATAAGGGGATGGAAAAAGATATTCCATGCAAATGGAAACCAAAAGAAAGCTGGAGTAGCAATTCTCATATCAGACAAAATAGACTTTAAAATAAGGACTATTACAAGAGACAAAGAAGGACACTACATAATGATCAAGGGATCGATCCAAGAAGAAGATATAACAATTGTAAATATTTAGGCACCCAACATAGGAGCACCTCAATACATAAGGCAAATACTAACAGCCATAAAAGGGGAAATCGACAGTAACACATTCATAGTAGGGGACTTTAACACCCCACTTTCACCCATGGACAGATCATCCAAAATGAAAATAAATAAGGAAACACAAGCTTTAAATGATACATTAAACAAGATGGACTTAATTGATATTTATAGGACACTCCATCCAAAAACAACAGAATACACATTTTTCTCAAGTGCTCATGGAACATTCTCCAGGATAGATCATATCTTGGGTCACAAATCAAGCCTTGGTAAATTTAAGAAAATTGAAATTGTATCAAGTATCTTTTCTGACCACAACGCCATGAGACTAGATATCAATTACAGGAAAAGATCTGTAAAAAATACAAACACATGGAGGCTAAACAATACACTACTTAATAATGAAGTGATCACTGAAGAAATCAAAGAGGAAATAAAAAAATACCTAGAAACAAATGACAATGGAGACACAACGACCCAAAACCTATGGGATGCAGCAAAAGCAGTTCTAAGGGGGAAGTTTATAGCAATACAAGCCCACCTTAAGAAGCAGGAAACATCTCGAATAAACAACCTAACCTTGCACCTCAAGCAATTAGAAAAAGAAGAACAAAAAAACCCCAAAGCTAGCAGAAGGAAAGAAATCATAAAAATCAGATCAGAAATAAATGAAAAAGAAATGAAGGAAACGATAGCAAAGATCAATAAAACTAAAAGCTGGTTCTTTGAGAAGATAAACAAAATAGATAAACCACTAGCCAGACTCATCAAGAAAAAAAGGGAGAAGACTCAAATCAATAGAATTAGAAATGAAAAAGGAGAAGTAACAACTGACACTGCAGAAATAAAAAAAATCATGAGCGATTACTACAAGCAACTCTATGCCAATAAAATGGACAATCTGGAAGAAATGGACAAATTCTTAGAAATGCACAACCTGCCAAGACTGAATCAGGAAGAAATAGAAAATATGAACAGACCAATCACAAGCACTGAAATTGAAACTGTGATTAAAAATCTTCCAAGAAACAAAAGCCCAGGACCAGATGGCTTCACAGGTGAATTCTATCAAACGTTTAGAGAAGAGCTAACACCTATCCTTCTCAAACTCTTCCAAAATATAGCAGAGGGAGGAACACTCCCAAATTCCTTCTACGAGGCCACCATCACCTCGATACCAAAACCAGACAAGGATGTTACCAAGAAAGAAAACTACAGGCCAATATCACTGATGAACATAGATGCAAAAATCCTCAACAAAATACTAGCAAACAGAATCCAACAGCACATTAAAAGGATCATACACCATGATCAAGTGGGGTTTATTCCAGGAATGCAAGGATTCTTCAATATACGCAAATCTATCAATGTGATAAACCATATTAACAAATTGAAGGAGAAAAACCATATGATCATCTCAATAGATGCAGAGAAAGCTTTCGACAAAATTCAACACCCATTTATGATAAAAACCCTGCAGAAAGTAGGCATAGAGGGAACTTTCCTCAACATAATAAAGGCCATATATGACAAGCCCACAGCAAACATCATCCTCAATGGTGAAAAACTGAAAGCATTTCCACTAAGATCAGGAAGAAGACAAGGTTGCCCACTCTCACCACTCTTATTCAACATAGTTTTGGAAGTTTTAGCCACAGCAATCAGAGAAGAAAAGGAAATAAAAGGAATCCAAATCGGAAAAGAAGAAGTAAAGCTGTCACTGTTTGCAGATGACATGATACTATACATAGAGAATCCTAAAGATGCTACCAGAAAACTACTAGAGCTAATCAATGAATTTGGTAAAGTAGCAGGATACAAAGTTAATGCACAGAAATCTCTGGCATTCCTATATACTAATGATGAAAAATCTGAAAGTGAAATCAAGAAAACACTCCCATTTACCACTGCAACAAAAAGAATAAAATATCTAGGAATAAACCTACCTAAGGAGATGAAAGACCTGTATGCAGAAAATTATAAGACACTGATGAAAGAAATTAAAGATGATACAAATAGATGGAGAGATATACCATGTTCTTGGATGGGAAGAATCAACCTTGTGAAAATGACTCTACTACCCAAAGCAATCTACAGATTCAATGCAATCCCTATCAAACTACCACTGGCATTTTTCACAGAACTAGAACAAAAAATTGCACAATTTGTATGGAAACACAAAAGACCCCGAATAGCCAAAGCAATCTTGAGAACGAAAAAAGGAGCTGGAGGAATCAGGCTCCCTGACTTCAGACTATACTACAAAGCTACAGTAATCAAGACAGTATGGTACTGGCACAAAAACAGAAATATAGATCAATGGAGCAGGATAGAAAGCCCAGCGATAAACCCACGCACATATGGACACCTTATCTTTGATAAAGGTGGCAGGAATCTACAGTGGAGAAAGGACAGCCTCTTCAATAAATGGTGCTGGGAAAACTGGACAGGTACATGTAAAAGTATGAGATTAGATCACTCCCTAACACCATACACAAAAATAAGCTCAAAATGGATTAAAGACCTAAATGTAAGGCCAGAAACTATCAAACTCTTAGAGGAAAACATAGGCAGAACACTCTATGACATAAATCACAGCAAGATCCTTTTTGACCCACCTCCTAGAGAAATGGAAATAAAAACAAAAATAAACAAATGGGACCTAATGAAACTTCAAAGCTTTTGCACAGCAAAGGAAACCATAATCAAGACCAAAAGACAACCCTCAGAATGGGAGAAAATATTTGCAAATGAAGCAACTGACAAAGGATTAATCTCCAAAATTTACAAGCAGCTCATGCAGCTCAATAACAAAAAAACAAACAACCCAATCCAAAAATGGGCAGAAGACCTAAATAGACATTTCTCCAAAGAAGATATACAGAATGCCAACAAACACATGAAAGAATGCTCAACATCATTAATCATTAGAGAAATGCAAATCAAAACTACAATGAGATATCATCTCACACCAGTCAGAATGGCCATCATCAAAAAATCTAGAAACAATAAATGCTGGAGAGGGTGTGGAGAAAAGGGAACACTCTTGCACTGCTGGTGGGAATGTGAATTGGTTCAGCCACTATGGAGAACAGTATGGAGGTTCCTTAAAAAACTACAAATAGAATTACCATATGACCCAGCAATCCCACTACTGGGCATATACCCTGAGAAAACCATAATTCAGAAAGAGTCATGTACCAAAATGTTCATTGCAGCTCTATTTACAATAGCCCGGAGATGGAAACAACCTAAGCGCCCATCATCGGATGAATGGATAAAGAAGATGTGGCACATATATACAATGGAATATTACTCAGCCTTAAAAAGAAATGAAATTGAGCTATTTGTAATGAGATGGATAGACCTAGAGTCTGTCATACAGAGTGAAGTAAGTCAGAAAGAAAAAGACAAATACCGTATGCTAACACATATATATGGAATTTAAGGGGGAAAAAAATGTCATGAAGAACCTAGGGGTAAGAGAGGAATAAAGACGCAGACCTACTGGAGAACGGACTTGAGGATATGGGGAGGGGGAAGGGTGAGCTTTGACAGGGCGAGAGAGAGTCATGGACATATACACACTAACAAACGTAGTAAGGTAGATAGCTAGGGGGAAGCAGCCGCAAGGCACAGGGATATTAGCTCGGTGCTTTGTGACAGCCTGGAGGGGTGGGATAGGGAGAGTGGGAGGGAGGGAGACGCAAGAGGGAAGACATATGGGAACATATGTATATGTATAACTGATTCACTTTGTTATAAAGCAGAAACTAACACACCATTGTAAAGCAATTATACCCCAATAAAGATGTTTTAAAAAAAAAAAATTTTAAATGTATTAAAAAAATTTTTTAAAATAAAAACAAATAATAATAAAAAAAACAACAGAGCAAACCAAAACATTAAAAAATAGTAATAATTATATTTTCCTGAGGTCTCAGCTGTCAGTGTCCTTGCCCCAACCATGTGTCACAGGCAACCTCCACCTCCCCAGGAGGCCCTCCAAAACCTCTAGGTAGGTCTCTAGTCCCTCTGTGGACACTGTGGGGACAGCTCAGACTCTGCCCTGGCCCAACTCCCATGTGTACTAGTCCCCAAAGTCCACAGCTGCTAGAGCTAGACCAGTGTCATTTGTGGGAACACTCATTGTCCATTCAGATATTCCTTAGATGCAGGGTTTACCAAGCTGATCACAGGGATTTAATCTGCGACTTGTGCAGCTGCACAGAAAATTTTTTTTCCCTCTTCCTTAGTCACCCTGACCCTGGGGCTCAGCTGTGGTTTTGGCCCCACCTCTGCGTGTGGGCCACCCAGAGGAGTCTGCTCCCCAGGCTGTCCTGGAGTACTAGGGTCTGTCCCAGTGAGGACAGGGCATGGAGGTGGCATGACTGCCTGGGTCGTGGGGGCCCTGGCAGCACCAGTTGTGCAGGAAAGCTGGTGGCCATGGGTGTGACAGATCCAGCCCTAGCGCCTGGCAGCCGTAAGGAGAAGATCAGCCCTGGTGGGGGCTTTTCTTAACACCTGGCAGCAGGCGTTAGAAGGTCCGCCTTTTATTAGCTCCTGGCAGGGCAGGGGGCCAGCGCTTGGAGAGAAAGGCTGCAATGGTGGCTCCACCCCTGTGTGTCACTCAACAGTGGCACCTTGGTTCTATGGCAGTCTGGGTTTCCTCCACAAGCATTCCTGGCTTCAAATTTCCTCCCTCCCATCCCCTCAAGCTGTCTCCCCACAGCCAACAGCAGTCCTCCCCTCAGGTTTGCTCTCCAATCCCCATGTTCCAGCTCTCAGCCCCCGTGTGCACTGATGGACGCACGTCCCAGTCTGGGGCATGCAGGGCTGTGGCACAGACTGTCTGTGTAGGTCTCACTCTGTCCTGTCTGCCGCAGACCAGCCGTTTCACCCTCCTCTGACAGCCTCAGATGCTCCCTTTCTGTTCCAACTGATTTCCCCATCAGTGAGGGGGCTTCCCCAGGTGCAGGAACTTCTTCACCTCCCCCCTGCAAGGAGCACAAATCCCATCCCTCTTCCTCTCCTCTTCTTTTTTCCTTCTTTTTTTCATCCTACCGGGTTATGCAAGGACCTGTCTAGCCCTTTCCAGTGTCCAAGGTTTTCTGCTAATGTTCAGCTGGTGTTCTGTGAGAATATGGATATGTACGTGTATATGTATTCTTGATGCATTTGTGGAGCGAGATGAACTGCACATCCTCCTATTCCCCTGCCATCTTGGTCCTCAATAGTCATCTAAAGAAAGCAGGAGCATTATTTCAGACAGATCAGACTTCAGAGCAAAGAAAGTTATTAGGTATAAAGAGGGGCTTTAAATCATGATAAAGGGGTCGATTCTCCAAGAAGACATCACAATTCTTAAGGAGTATGCACCTAACAACAGAGCATCAAAATACGGGAGGGAAAAACTGATAGAACTGCAAGGAGAAATAGATGGATTCACTATCATAGTTGGAAATATTGACACCCTACTCAGAAATGGATGGATCCAGCAGGCAGAAAATCTGTAAGGACACAGTCAAATTCAACACCTCCATCAATCAATTGGGTATAATTGACATCTATAGACTACTTTGTCCAACAGCAGCAGAATACACATTCCTCAAAAACTCACAGGGAAAACTGGACAGGTACATGTAAAAGTATGAGATTAGATCACTCCCTAACACCAAACACAAAAATAAGCTCAAAATGGATTAAAGACCTAAATGTAAGGCCAGACACTATCAAACTCTTAGAGGAAAACATAGGCAGAACACTCTATGATATAAATCACAGCAAGATCCTTTTTGACCCACCTCCTAGAGAAATGGAAATAAAAATAAACAAATGGGACCTAATGAAACTTAAAAGCTTTTGCACAGCAAAGGAAACCATAAACAAGACCAAAAGACAACCCTCAGAATGGGAGAAAATATTTGCAAATGAAGCAACTGACAAAGGATTAATCTCCAAAATTTACAAGCAGTTCATGCAGCTCAATAACGAAAAAACAAACAACCCAATCCAAAAATGGGCAGAAGACCTAACTAGACATTTCTCCAAAGAAGATATACAGATTACCAACAAACACATGAAAGAATGCTCAATATCATTAATCATTAGAGAAATACGAATCAAAACTACAATGAGATATCATCTCACACCAGTCAGAATGGCCATCATCAAAAAATCTAGAAGCAATAAATGCTGGAGAGGGTGTGGAGAAAAGGAACACTCTTGCACTGCTGGTGGGAATGTGAATTGGTACAGCCACTATGGAGAACAGTATGGAGGTTCCTTAAAAAACTACAAATAGAACTACCATATGACCCAGGAATCCCACTACTGGGCATATACCCTGAGAAACCATAATTCAAAAAGAGTCATGTACCAAAATGTTCATTGCGGCTCTATTTACAATAGCCAGGAGACGCAAGCAACCTAAGTTTCCATCAATGGATGAATGGATAAAGAAGATGTGGCACACATATACAATGAAATATTACTCAGCCATAAAAAGAAACGAAATTGAGTTATTTGTAGTGAGGTCGATGGACCTAGAGTTTGTCATAGAGAGTGAAGTAAGTCAGAAAGAGAAAGACAAATACCGTATGCTAACACATATATATGGAATCTAAGAAAAAAAAATGTCATGAAGAACCTAGGGGTAAGATGGGAATAAAGACACAGACCTACTAGAGAATGGACTTGAGGATATGGGTTGGGGGAAGGGTAAGCTGGGACAAAGTGAGAGAGTGGCATGGACATATATACACTACCAAACGTAAAATAGATAGCTGGTGGGAAGCAGCCACATAGCACAGGGAGATCAGCTCGATGCTTTGTGACCGCCTAGAGGGGTGGGATAGGGAGGGTGGGAGGGAGGGAGATGCAAGAGGGGAGAGATATGGGAACATATGTATATGTATAACTGATTCACTTTGTTGTAAAGCAGAAACTAACGCACCATTGTAAAGCAATTATACTCCAATAAAGATGTAAAAAAAAAAAAAAAAAAAAAAAACTCACAGGGAGCATTCACCAAGACAGATCACACTCTGGGCCATAAATGGCTTTTCCCAAAGGCTGCAGGTGTGGAAAGGTATGGTTGTGGTTGTTATTGTCATCCTTATTATTTTTAGGAAAGGGTGTGAAAGTAAAACATTTAAACCCATAGTTCTGAGTAGAACTACATTCTAGAACATCAGAAGCAGATGGAAATCAAACACAAGTACAGTCTATCCTGAACAACAAGTAGCTCACACATGGTTGTTAAATAAGGGAATGATGTCTATATAATGAGTGAGTTTTGTCGGTTCACAGGTGAGTTTTCTTGGGAATGGGAGACAGAACAGAAAGAACCTGTAGCACCAAAGGAAAGAGCCTGAAGTTTGGCTGCTGTGTAAGCAGAGCCCTTTAAGCTCAATTTTAAGTAAATTTAAGATGCGTGCCTGCAGTGAGGGCTCACCTCCCACCACCCAAGCCCCACAGCGCCCTCTGCTGGTGACAGGTGCACTCAGGGCTCACTTCCAAATGCATGGTCTCAGTACCCCCAGACCAGCCATCTGCGCCCTACCGGTTACATGCATTTTAGTATCCATGAGGCCTTCTCCAGCTACCACCACCCCTGCTAAACTCTCCCTCAAGGTAGCAATTCGTGTTTTCATGAGGCCTGTGGTTACAGAGTTGCAAACGTTTTGAACTGCCTACTCCCAATCCTAATTTCTCCATAAACCCTCTTATGTTTAATACACAAAATGCATTTTTTTCCAGAAATGCATATATTGTTTTGTAGCAGAAGGATCTACAACTGATTTCCAGCAAAAGGATTTTCATTATATGAACAGCACCGTTTGCAAGAAAAGGCTGAGTGCCAAATATTTACTTCTAAACAGAACAATTATCTGTAAATACTATATATCAGGTTCCCACTGAGCTCAAAGCTCAGTGCTACTGCCAGAGAAAATCAGAGCATTGTGAGTCATCGACTCTGCCCTCTACGACCTTACAAAGTGCCATTGGGGGCTTGCAGGTACTTGTGCTGGGCAAATGTGTGATACAAGGCTTTTTATGTTCTGTGACAACTCAGTCACGCAAGTAATTAGTGCTCTGGGCACTCAAAGGAAGAAAGAGATTGCTCTCTGGGCGAAATGGCTACGGACATCTTTAGAATACAAATGCCCTTTACCTTGATCATTCATTCATTCAACCAAACTATTTATTGAGCACCTACTGTGCCCCAAGCACTGTGCTAAGTGCTGGAAATACACAGAAGAACAAGTCAAATACTGGTCCTTGTGCTCATGGAGCTAGCAAGGAGGACAAACCTTATATAAACAAATATAAGAATTATTTAATTGCTATTTTACTAACGGCTCAAATTAAATAAAAAAAAAACCCTTGAAGTCAGAGGGAATTTCATTAGAGGAGTAAAAAGAGAGGAGGTCATTCCTAGCTTAGGGATTCAGGTAGGCAGTTTATCTTGTACTTAATTGTCATAACCTCAAGCCTCTCAGTTACACAAGCAGCCAGGGAGTCCTCGGTCACTTCCCAGATGGCCGCCATGGCGCTGCAATGTTCTACATCAATTCATCCTGAGTGCTAGTTACAAACTCTTTTATGAAGAGTCATCCTCATCAGGGACATTGGAACTGTAGTCTTCCTTCTTCTCATGCTGTTGTACTTATGAATCACTGGTCGTCCTGATACCCTATCAATACATCTGCTCTTAATTGTTACACAGAGCTGCCTCCTCATGTCAAAAGGCAAAAATGCTGCCTTGAACCTAGTCCCACATACCTGACCCTTGAAGAGTCTGAGGAAGTATCACACCCTGAAGCTTTGTGTGGGAGAGTTACTTAGGAAAGAGCCCCTGAGCTAAAAGAACACAAAGATTTATGGGGGTAGGAGGAGTGGAAGGGTATGGGATGACTTGTTGATGCACTATTTTGGGCTTGTCCTTATAATGTCTTTTCCTTCACATCCATCTCCCACTTCCAATTCCATGCAGGTAGCTGGGTATTTGTGCTTCCTGAATCTAGAGAAATTTGTATTGCTAGGCAAAAAAAAAAGCTTCTGGAAGATGGCCTCTCTTTCATCCTCTTACGAAAGCCTGAGTTTTGAGGAGATTGAGGTAAGCAGTTCAGAGGGGAAGGTGGCAGGTATGCAGGTATTCCAAAGGGAATTGGAGAGAACTTAATGCTTCTGCAGGAAAAAAAAGTGCAGCAGAGAAGAAAAGAGATGGCCCTGATTTGACTGGAGGGCTGCTGTGTATCCACCCACAGCTGGCTCCCCCAATTCCCTTGAGAGATGGTGGAAGGGAGGGGTACACCTAAGAAGTCCAAGCCTTGAACAAGATCTGTCCTGTCCCCAAGCATATCTCAGAATTCGTGCAAAGCCCCTGGAAGCCAGACCCACTATGTAGTGATGGAGTCTGACCAACAGCTCTATATAAGACCTACCCTTTCTCAATAAGGACTTAGGCATGACTCTGGAAATAGGTGGGAAAAGAATGCTAATAATCTCACCTGAAATTAAACTTTGCACCAGCCCTGTGGAATGGAGGTGTGGAATCAGATGTGATTTGATTTCAAATAAGTAAAGTTTTTGACAGGCATTTCATGCATATCTGCCTTCACAGCCTAAGAGTCATATTCACTGTACTTAATCTTTTTTTCCACTCTTTACCTTGTACAACTAAATAATAAATTGCCTTGATAGCCTAGTGATATGTCTTTCTTTAATTGTTAAACATGTGTTAATAATTCAAAAATCTGCTGTTGACCTCCCCACACTCTTGTGATCTTTGCAGGCCTCAGAGCTCTTTGAAAGTCTGTCACTCTTGAATCCAGAGTCAGTTAAAAGCTTTCTGGTTTGGTCCACTCTCTAGAAGGTATCCTGCTTGCCAATAAGGTGCTGGGGTTAAATGGAAGACAGAGTTCAAGGATTTTGAAGCTCTGATTCAATTATACTAAATGAGCGTAAGAGATTCAGATATGTCTCCATTGAGGGCATTCACCCAGCCCTTGGGGACATCTTTTTTTTTAAGCTGGAGAACTCTGTCATTGGAGAAACCTCACTCCTGGGATTTAGGGTTGCACAGACCCTTTTACTCAATTTAATCCCCATTTCAAGCACCAATAGCTGAGAATGAATGGATAATGTGGTTACATACACGCTTCCGTTGGACTAGCGCTCCGTTTTCTTCACCCGTCTTTTCCCCACACCATGCTCTATTCCTGGGGCAGCATGATATAGTGGTAGTTGAGCTTGGAAGTGGAGCAGCCCTTCCTTCTGCTACAAATTTTATCAGATTTCCAAGCACTGGGTGGTCGGGGGAAAACTTTATCTACTTCAGTACAGATTTAGTACAGATAGAAGTTATTCTGGCTACTGGGTCTTTGTCATATGCATAGATTATACAGCTTTAAAGACGTAAAGGACCTTAAATGTTAATAAAACAAAACTCCACCTTACAAATAAAGAAATTAAGGACAAGAATCTTGTCCAAGACCAATTAGAATGGGCAAGGAGAAAATGGGCATGGACCCAAGTCTCAATCTGGTGCTGTCTCCGTATCACTGTCTCTTCAACTAGTCAAAAATAATTCTGCTTTATTTCTAACCCTTCCCTGAATCTCAAAGATTTGCTTTCTTTTGCTTGCATCTAATTTTCTCTGTGGCGTTTTGGGAGCCCTCCAGTAACTGCGCATCGGCAGGAAGATTATTTTAAGCTGAAAAATCTTGGTATTCTGCAAGCTCTGAATATCATTAATTTCCATATGTTCTGAGGGTTATTAAACGTTTTTCATGTGTTTTTATCCCTGATATCATTTCCTTCTTGTGTGCTCTGCTGACTGGCTCAGTATCACCTACCCTGGTAAAATGTTCTGCCCCTTTAGTGTTCTGCTGTTCTTAAATGATATTTGACATTTGACATCTGGGATCTACGTCTGCTGCATAAATGGCTCTGAGCCAGACTTGATTTGCTGCTTTCATCAAACTATTTGTCACCCTTTGAAGTTGGGACATGCAGTATTACTCATTTGTGATGTCAATGCACTAGGCAGAAATTTAGAAGTTAAATACTCTATTCATGATGAAGAACATTTGTGTCAAATACTAAAGATAACCAAAATTAGTTGTGGCACTGACTGCTGAAATGAAGTGATACCTAATTCTGAGGATCAGTCCAAAAGCTTGGTAGTCATCTCCCGAGAGACTGGAGCACCAACACAGTATTGGCACACATCAGAGGTGACCCCTCAGGTAACAGAGTACCGTGCTCTTAGCAGGATGCAAAAGACGTTAAGCAGGCCTGGAGTTTTCCGTGAAAATAATGAGACTTTTAGGAACAGATCTAAACACTAAAGGGGCCACCAATTCTTACTCCAACGACCTCTGAGGGTGAGCCAAAGGAGGCAATTTCAAGAATCTCTAATTGAAATCACTACCTCAGAGAAATACCCCCACTCCCATGTTCATTGCAGTGTTATTCACAATAGCCAAGACATGGAAACAACCTAAGTGTTCATCAATGTGGCATGCATGTTCAAAAGATTAATATTCAGCCACAGAAAAGAAGGAAATCTTGCCATTTGTGACAACACTGGATGCTGTCCATTTGGATGGACTTGAGGGCATTATGCTGAGTGAAATAAGTCAGACAGAGAAAGACAAATACTGTATGATTTCATTTACGGGTGGAATCTAAAGATGCCAAACTCATGGAAACATGAGTAAAGTGGTGATTGTCAAGGGCTGGGGGGTAAGGAATATGGGAGGATGTAAATCAAAGAGTACAAACATCCAGTTAAAAGCTAACTGGTGACTATAGTTAACAATACTGTCTTATATACTTGAAAGATGCTAAAAGAGTAGATCTTAAATGTTCTCACCACCAAAAAAAAAATAAAAGGTAATTATGTGAGGTAATGGAGGTGTTAACTAACCTTATTGTGGTAATCATTTCCCAATATATAGGTATATCAAATCATCATGTTCTACACCTTAAACTCATACAATGTTATACGTTAATTATATCTCAATAAAGAGAAAAAAATTAAAAAGGAAAAAATAAAGGAGAATTTCCTTTAGGAAATAAAAAAGAATTCCTAATGAAGGCTTTACTGTGTAACCAAGTAACTATGTAAGCATGGCAAGATACCCTTGCAGGGAACGCATGTGGTGAACTCTTTAAGAGCCTGGAATGTAAACCACGTTGGCACAAGACAGAGTGGGCCAACTGTCATGCTTCCTACCAAAAAAGCTCATGTCCACGTTTCTGGCATGGATAAGATACAGCTCAGATGAAGTAAAACTGAAAAACTAAAAAGGATTCTCATTCTCCTATACGGACCGATCCATTTTCTTCACTCTATGAGAGACAGACACATTAAGAATATTTCTGCAACTTGAAAAATATCACCATTAAAAATGTTGTTAGTCCCTTCCTGTGTTCAAGGATCCATGTAATAAATTTCAATTAAGAGTTAGTGATCTAAGGAGAAAACTCACCTCCTGGTGAATTAGTATGTATCCTTTTTATCATCAGGTAATTAAAGTTTAGTCCCTCACTACATTTTAAATTTTTGATTACCTAGGAACCCATTACAAAAATTAGTGTTATAATAATAGTAACTATTTTTAGCCTAGGTTTATCATTTTATATATAAGTTTTCATTTTTATCCTTGTTATATGAGTCTATTTACTTTTCCTTCTTTTATTGTTGGTCATCTCAAAGGTGCTTTAGAAATAGGTAGAGCCTAAATAATAAATACATTAAAAAATTAATAAGGGCAATCTAAGAGACACATTAACCCCAGCTTATTTCCAAACTCTGTTTGTGCAGGTTACAATCAGCTCCACACACCTTGGTCTTTGAAATAAGTCAATCTAACAGGGCTAGCTGGATGGTTGCTGCAGGAATTCTGCTCAGCCAGCAAGGGGAGTGAGTGAAAAGGAAGGGAGAGCAACACAGATTTCCACCCAAGCCAAGGTTGGCTGTTGAAGCAGAAAGGGAACAGCCAGGGTTGGACATGAGCCACCTCAACTGCATGGAAGGATTTCAGATTCACCGATTTCAGAAACATTTAAAGAGCTGACGTTGAAGGAGTCCGGGTATATCACACTGCCCACAATGTGGAATGTGTCCAACAGAGTAATGTTCACAGATGCAAAAGGGAAAGACAAGATGCTTGCCTCCAGCTCAACTGCATTCCTATCACACACATGATGATCTCTGCTTGGAACAATCTGAAATTTTTAGAGCCCTGATTCCTTCCTACCTTCTTTCTTTCCTCCCTTCCTTCCCTGCTCCTCTCTGTCTTTCCTGGGACAGAGCCAAGTATCTGTGAGAATAGGCTGTGGGTGGTCTACATGAGAGGCTGGCAGCAGTGCAGGATTCCAGACGGGCTGGCTGGCTTACTACCCCAGTGTCAGGCACAGTCTGCACTCAGCAAGGGTGTGTGGGATTGAACCGAGTATTTTCCAAGAGACCATAGAGATTATGGAACCCAAATAACAATGAAATCTACAAAACATTCGATGTACCCATTCATTTGAAAATATCAACCAAATGGGGGGAAAAGTCAAGAATAATTCCGTACCTAGGCCATTCAGATGTGAGTGCTCTATATATGGTCACTCATAAAGATGACCTTTGATGAGAAGGGTGAAAATCAAACAAAATATTAAATAAATACAGTCAACAGAGATTTCTTTTTCAAGCATAGATCAAATGCATTGCTTCATTTGTATTCAGATTTATGTATATTATAAGGTGACTTAGGGAGACCCAGAGAACAATTGCATCCCTGAGGCTAAAAGTGTGAAATGCAATGACAGTCTTTATTAACCTGGGTAAGGCGTTTATGTCCCTTGAAAGACACCCTTTGAATGGTTCTATCATTCTTTAAACAAGTTAGCTCTGGTGGCCCCCACCCCACCTCTTTGTGCTCTGTACAGTCAGGACACAGATGGCATTACTTTTTAGGAAGAGGACTGCCTCTAATATTAGTCTCCCAAGCTACAAATGTGATTTAAAACCTCTCAGCCAGCACTTTATTCGTGGCAAGATGCATCGCCTATCCCCTGAGAAGTCATGAGTGCAGTCTCCCTATGAGGGCACTTAAAGTGGACTGAAATTGAATAATCTTTGCAATTTACCTTGGCTATTTCCCTCTGGTATAGAATAAAGTTGGAGATGCAGAGAGCTCAGAGAATCACAGCAAGCCAAAGATTTGGGGTTTGGAGAAAAGCCCACCATCATTTCCACCCCTTATAACCACCCACCTTCAAGCCACAAATGAAAGAAGAGTATCTGTGCCCACAGATAATTTGAATGATTTCTCTGAATGTGACTCATTTAGATGAAACATATGGAAACTCACTTGGGCAAAAATGAACTAGGGAAGGTGGGGGAGAGCGGGAAGAAAAAGAAATCCATTTGACTAGATTACATCAAAAGCAAGATTTCTTTGGGATGCCTCTTCAACATTACTTATATCCTCAATGAATTATTCCACATTTATAAAAACAGCTTATGCTCCATGTAGACTTTAAAAATTGTTATGGTTCTTTTTGTTTGAATTCAAAGGAGACACAAGGAAATCTCTAGGTGTAAAATGCGATTATGGTTCTGGAATTTGGAGTACTGAAATTTTTCACTGGGCTGACTACCATAATCGAATTAATATGGATCCATCTGGTCTCCATTTCCTTGGTGTGGTGTAGGTTCACCCCATATTACATAAGTTATGCTCCTTAAGGACTTTATCACTTGACTTATTTGCCTGACTGGAAAAGTTGTATCAACATATAAACTAGTCATGATGATAACTACTGGCCCAAATGTTGTGATGTATACGAAGTCATTCTAATCCTCAACAATGACACCAACAAAATACATGTAAGAGAGTAGTTACTTATACACAGTACTGTGCAGGATGCTGTGTCGATAAAATTACACAAGTCTGGTCCACCCTTATTTTGAGGAGCCTACAATTTCTGGTGAACACTGATAAAGTTACAGACATAAGTTAGAAGCATTCCACCAAAGCATTTTAGTGCATATCAAGGAAAAGGCTCATGACCGTTAGAGGTAGGGTGTGTAGCAAGTGCTGTGAGAGCCCCTCCCATGTCCCTTAGACCAGGGGTCCCCAACTCCAGGGCCGAGGACCAGTACTGGTCCGCAGCCTGTTAAGAACCGGGCCGAACAGAAGGAGGTGAGTGGCGGGCATCGCTCCCCATCGCTCACATTACCGCCTGAACCATCCTCCGCCCTGTCTGTGGAAAAACTGTCTTCCACAAAACCAGTCCCTGGTGTCAAAAAGGTTGAGGACCGCTGCCTTAGACCCTACTGTCTCTTTGTGTTTTGGATGACCTCCACCAGCAATTATCTGCATTTCTGGACTTGAGAGCTTTTTCCAGAGCCATAGAAGACGAATCAGCACATCTCAGGAGCAGCCTTCAACCAATGACCAGTGGGAGTTGGAGGATAAATTCCTCAGCTCCTTCATCTCTCAAGTGGAATCATTCCGAGGCATGTACTTTCTATTTCCCAGTTTCCCCAAGATTGAGCTCCAATTGCTCACCTTGACAACTATGTACAAATTCACCCTTTTTTGACTGCCTTCCCATCCCTTTATCACTTTCCACATCCTTGTCAGTGTTCCCTGCATCTCCCAAAGAAGTTCTTTGCACTTGAATCTTTGCTTCAGGTCAGCTTCTGGAGGTAACCCAAATTAGGACAAGGTGAGTCCACCCTCTAGATTGGTCAGAAAATGCATCAGTGAGGGTCCACATCCAGACAGAATAAAGAGAGGAAAATAGTCAACTCTTCTGTGACTAAACTTGAAAGGATTCATGGACGTGCTGGTGTGACAGACACTGCGGGTTACCTACACTACAGCAATTGTTCCTCCCTCCATAGTCAATATAAATCAACTTGGTTTGGCCACAACAAGTTCAGAGTAGCTAAACCCCTCCCTTGGCCCCTGAGGATGAGCCAAGCTCAGTGCAAGTCAAGCATGATTGCTCCATTCCCATTTGCTGATTATCTTTAAGGGAGAGCAGTTGACTGAGTGCCCATGAGGCATAAGCAGAAATGTGCTGAGGAGCTCTTTTCCTCATGGATACACAGAGAGCTGGAAAGGTAAAGAGCTTCTTTTTTGGCCTTCACCTTCTTTCCTGTTTGGGAAGGAAACAGGCACCACTGGGGGAATGCCTGGAGTTATTGTAGTCACCTTAACCCCATGAGAGAAAGGTTGTTGCATTGCTAAACCAACCCTAGAACTTCCTACTTCCAGACTTCATTTATGTAAGATAAATATTTGTCAAGATTTCTGTTACGTACACCCAGTTTATCCTGACTGATACGGGTGCAATTCTAGAAACCAGTTCAATGAGGAAAGATGGTTTGCAAGGAACTGTGTTCAAAATAGCAGTGGAAATAGAAAGTCCCATATTATACTTTCCCTGTGTATCATTTTCATAGTTCACTTAAAACTTTTAAAATGGAAGAGACTGATGTTAATATTCCATTTCCCTCCTGGGATACTCCCCTACAGACCCTCACTATGCAGTAACAAACTCCTTAACCCAGCTTGGGCCCTTAGGCCTGCTTCTACCTCTGCCTGAATTCCTTTCCCTACAGGTCCTCACGGCATCTTCCCTCACTTCCTTCAGGACTCTGCCCAGTTGTCACCTCCTCAGTGACAATCCCCTATGAAATGACATTACCCTTGCTCTCATCATCTCCTTTCAAGGAAAAAATGTATGCGGAAGAATGATATTCGGCCCATGAAGCAGGAAGGTTATTACTGTCATTATAAAAGGTACATTAAAGTTTATACTGTGGCCCAGAGTGACCAGGTTATTAAAAGCTAATGCTACAGACTCATGCACCACCAAAGAGACTGGCTAGGTTGATGCAAGATGTCATTTTCAAGCATGACCCACACAGAATTATTGGGTCCATATTTTAAGGTCGTTTTAGCCACCTACTTCCAATAATAGTAGTTAATATTAAGGAATCATCCTTTTGGCTGATCAAATTTCTTGCAGAGCTTTTCTGCTTTCCTTTTATTTTGAGGAGATGGGATACATGCCTTAACTGCCATATTTTAAAACTGTCACCAAATCACCTACTTCCCTTTAGGAGGAAAAAGAGGAGGAGGAAGAATAGCTCTGGGACAATATACCTCCTCTCTTCTTGAAATCTCTACTTGGATGACATAAAGCACCCAAACTCCACACCACATATGCAAGTCCTAAAAGCTATTCACATGTCCCTCTCCTTGGTCTTCGTCTACCCACAGAGGCTAGAAAACTAAAATACTGGATTTCCAAGCCTCCATTTAGCTAGGGGTGGCCATGAAACTTAGCTCATACCAATATGATGTAGGAAAAGTTCCTGGATAGAGGTCACTTCCCAAATAAAGGGGAAAATTTTTACTAGGATACAGCCCTTCACCTCTTGGACCTTCATCCAATTTTATAGTTGTAAAGCAGGTACAAGGGGAGGATCACAGCAGTCATCTTGAACCATAAGGAGATAAGCAAAAGGGTAAAGGGTTACACACCACAGTAGGTAGACCGGAAAGCTGAAAAGTACTCTACTATCCCTGAATTGTTGAGCTGCTTTATAAGTCCTAGATTGTATAGCCGTGGACTCCCTGTCCTGCAAATCACACACACCCCTAACTGATTCAGCCATTCCAGTGAGTCCTTCTGCTCTTTGTAGCTGATCACTAATATAAAGACAGGGACTGAACTCATGAAACCCCCTCTCACCTGGCCCCTTTTCCAGTATCTTTAGCACAGTAAATAACACTTCCATCCTCCTGAACACATAGGCCAGAAATCTAGGAGTTATTCCTGACACTGTTCCCTCCTTCATGTCCATATCCAACCCATCACTGCCTAAATGTCCAACCACAATCACCATCTTTCCAGATACCACTGTCCCTCATCAGAGTGCCTATGACAGCCTCCTTGCTTGTCTCCTTTCAATGTTAGGTCCTCACTGTACTCACTTTCCTTTTCAAAATACAAATCTAATCATTCATTCACACACACACATACACACACACCCCTGCTTGAAAGGCTTCAGTGGCTTTCCATATGTCCTGTGATCATGATCCAAATATTTAATATGGCCTAAAAAGCCATTTGGGATTTACCCCAGCTCTTCTCTCCAGCCTCAGCTTGTGCTAGCTTTCCTCTGAGTTTCAGCTTCCCAGACCTTCATTTGTAAGAAAGCACCCTACTCCCTCCTCTATGAGGTCTTTGCACAGACTTTCCTCTGGCCAGAAAGTTCTTTTTCGCCTCTACCCTTTGCTACTTGACTCCTGGCAAGTTCCTCTTCATTCAGAACACAGTCCTGGCTTCTCAATCTCAGAGAACTCTTCCATGACTCAGCTCAGGAGTACAAGATCCTTTGTTTTAACACTGCCACACAACCAGCTTCCCTTTTTCAGAATCTCTAGTTGTAATTATGCATCCTTAGTGGCATTAGTTCTTTAATGGTAAGTCCTTGAGAGCAGGTTCTCTGATTTTTTGTTTTGTCTTCGCATAGCATTCTCCATGCCTGACACTATTCCCAGCATCTAGTAGGTTCTTAATAAATATTTGTTGAACAAGGATTGAATGGAAGAAAGGCAAATAGCCCATTCAATCAGCCAGGCCCTAAATAACTGGTGAGTAACATTATATTATCTAAACAAAGTGGAACTATATAATAATATGATTGAGATAATATCAAAAATATATTGAGCTTTACTGGGCCATAAATATTTGATGAATCACCAATCTTTATCATCTCACTCATGGTATTTATTTCAGGATCTGCTTCCTCTGAGGCCTGGGTGGACTGGGTTAGGCAGTGGTGTGGAGTGGGCACACAGTCTGAACTGCTGAGGCCAAGCTATGAGATGGTGGCCCTGACTAGAACTTAATCCAGACTTACAGCCTGTGTTGGGAATATCATCAAATTGGAGAGAGAAGGTGTGTGAGTCCTTTATTCCAAATAATCTTCCATCTGAGACATCCCTAACAGGCACTACCCAAACATGGGTTGTGGATCACTGAATCAAGCCACCAACTGACAAAGAGGCTGCATGGGAACTTGCTCTCACAGTTCACACCCCCCTCATCATATGACTTAGAAAAATGGTAAATGGATAAAATTGAAAAGAAGGAAAAGAACCAGCAGAAAACATGCCTTGATCTAGAGGGTCTCAGTTTGAAAAGGTCAAGTCTTTCCTCAAGGGGAAGGTGCTCTTCCTTTCTTAATGGTTCTCTCAGTCATTGGGTCACAAGGATTTATCTGTTCCCACGTTCACACCTAAATCATGTGATTCAACCAAAGGAATCAGCAGTGGAGACAGACTGTGTTTTGTGGGAGTGAGAGAACAAACAGGTGCTTGTGAGGTGGGGACATCTTTTAGCCTAGAATCTGGAAAAGGATCTTTGTCTAGTGACAAAAGGTAATCAGGATGGAGCAGAGAGCAAACAGGGTGAATAACATGTAACATTTCCCTCCACCTCTACCCAAACCAGCTGAACACCATTTTATTCTATTCCTTCCAAGAGCCAAATCTTGGGGGTCAGAAGCCATGGATTTAAGCCTCCAATCTGCCGCATATGAGTCTTGTGACACAGATGGTAATTTAGTCTCTCTGAATCACATTTTTCCCATGGCAACCAGAACATGGAACCCAGTTGGTAAATAAAGATGGAACCCCATGCAGAATTGTGCCAAGAATCAATGAGATCATGTATGTGAACTCCATTTATGCATTGCAAGGCTTATATCCACATTAGCTCATTTAGTTGGACTTCTCATTCCCCAAACTCTCCTTACCATATTTAGACACCACAGAGGTATGTGCTTTTTCACCCCTGATCAAAGAAGATAATTCTCTCAAGGGCCACACCTTGAGCACTAGCCAGCTTTTCTGAAACTCCATATCTTCTCTGTTGGCTTCCCTCTCTTTCATATGACATTCTCTTAAGCCCCTCACGGAACTGTCTTTCCCTGACCCCATTCAATGGTGTCTTGGGAAACAAGAAGACCTCAGACTACCCTCAGAAGTAAATTACAGGTTCTACTCACAGGCACCAGCTGCTTATCATATGACCTCCAGAAGCTTTCACACAAAGCTAAGTGTGGCTGGGAGAGATGTACTGACCTTTGGGTAGGAGGTCAGGACATCTTGTGTGCAAATCTGTGTTTGAGGCCCCCAGTCTCCGTGGAGGATG
Organism: Monodon monoceros; assembly: GCF_005190385.1. Classification (NCBI taxonomy): domain Eukaryota; kingdom Metazoa; phylum Chordata; class Mammalia; order Artiodactyla; family Monodontidae; genus Monodon; species Monodon monoceros. The sequence continues at coordinate 30,437,105 of NW_021703782.1, read as the reverse complement.
TGGCCTCTGCAGTTGTGACATACACCCCATGTAAGACAGCTCCCAGTGCACCTGGAACTAGCCCCAAATCCTCACCAACAACAACCTGGTAACTCACGGATATTGTTGAAAGTGTCCACGTTTGCCCACAAGGTGCTTAAAAAAAAAACAAAAAACTATGTGATAAGTGATTTGTGTAAATTTGTGTGTGTGATGTATTAGAGCATTTTCAGTTTGTTGAAATTTTATTGGCATTAACTAGTTTTGCAAAGTGTTCAATTTCTCATTCTGAAGAAAGGATGGTCACGGTTTTAATTATTGGAGACCCCCACTGAAAAAATTTTAAAGGGATGGTAGAGATGCAGATAGAGTTGTGTTTTGATTACCCAGCTGCCACAAGTCACAGAGGTTGATATCCAAAAATTTCGCTATCTGATCATCTGTATTGATTGAGAAGAATCCTAATTCAGAGGTGTGGAGGTGGGAGGATCTTTCCCAATCTTGCCATTTCCCATCCCAAAATGAACTTTGAGTTTGAGGATGAGGAGTGAAACAATATCTTCCCATTGGCTAGTATCCCTCACTTGAAAAAACTTCAAGGATCCATTCATGAGAGAAAACTAAATCATCTGAGGCCTACCAGAATATTCCAATAATTAAAATACAACACCCCTTGGACTTTTCAACATGCTAGAATGGACCTAAAGAAAAGTTAACCCAATGACCTCTCCTACAGGTGAGGAAATCTGAGACCCAGAAAGATGCAATGCTGAGAGGTAAACCCAGACTCATATTTCTAGCCAGGTCCTCTCCCCACTAGATCATACTAGGTTCGCGAGTACGGTTGTTAAGGGTCATTCACAAAGAAGCGCTCGCTGCTTTCAGTCTTTAGTTTCCACAGGTCTCCTTAGGAGCAATATCTCCTTTCTTTCTGTCTGCTTGTGCTGTCATAACAAAATATCATAGACCAGGTGGCTTAAACAACAGAAAATTATTTGCTCACAGTTCTGGAGTCTAGAATTCCAAGATCAAGGTGCCAACAGAATTGGTGTCTGGTGAGAGCTCTCTCCTTGAGTTGCAGTTGGTTGTCTTCTATGGTCTTGCCTCTGTGTGTGCATGTGGAGAGAGGGGGAGAGAGAAAGAGAGAGAGATCTTCCCTCTTCTTGTAACGCCACTAATTCTATCAGATAAGGATCCAACCTCATTTAACATTGATTACCTGCTAAAAGCCCTATTTCCAAATACAATCACATAGGGGTTAGGACTTCAACACATGAATTTGGAGGGGCGGGGGGGGGACACGATTCTGTCCATAGCACTTTCTCACTACTCAAGAAGCTGATTTTATAACTCCTGACCTCCAACTAGGCATTTGAAGAATATCAAATTGTATTAAAAATATCACTCGTTGTTTTCAAATACAGCCAGAGCAGGACAATGGCTACAACATTTATCCTTCTAGAACAGACAAAGTATTTACTTCACCCACCCCATCCGCCCCTAATTTACTGTATCTAAGTAAAGTGAGTCCTGAACATCTGTTTTGTGTGGATAAGGAAAACAAACAATTCGGTGTATCACTTCCTAATTTTAATAACGTCTGGATATAATATGACAAGGTTGATGTACTGTAACACTTGTTAAAGTGGGACTCAACCCCCATTGTTTTCACCAGCCGCCAAGCAGCCAATTAAATACCAGCCCATGAGCTGAGTGTCTGCTAACACAGAGGCCAGGCAACCTCATTACTGGCAAGGTTAATTTAATCAGTTAGTTTTCCTCAGTGCCTGTGAGTCACTCCCAAAATTTAAAACACAAATACAAAATATTAATGGAAGCATTTCCCAAATCTGTGGAATTCCTCATGCCTCTCTCTTCCCACTTATTTCACCTCGCCTGGGTCACCTACCTGCAAAACGCCCCTGTCTACTGGCAATCAGCATTTTACTAGACTTGAGCTTAGGAACCTCAAAAACAGAAATAACGAGATGTGCCATCTTTTGTATATTTGCAAATCTGGTATAGTGCATGCATTTTTGTGCTGTAGGAAGAGGCCTCTGATCCAACAACTGACATGTGTTCTCACATCTGAAGTTCTGCAAAAGAAAAAGAAGGAAAAGACAAAGTTTAATTCTAAAGTAGGAAACAATCCATTCTGCAGCTGGAGGCATTCAGAACTGGGTTGCATGGAATGATGCTGTTTGTGTTCAGAGGTGCCTGCAGCGCTGCAATCCACCCAGCTAGGAGCGTCTTCGTGTGGACGCTGAATCGTGGAATCCTGAGAAGGCTGGCCACTCCCTCCTCTTCACCATCCTCCAGGAGAGCTTGTCTCACAACCCATGGACTCTGACCAATGACTGAAATATAACAGCTATTCTTACAGATCTCAAGGAAAACACAACATGACCATAATTTTAAGTGTTTGAGAAGCCAAAATAAAGGGATTTGAGTTTGCCAACCAACATTACAGTGATGGCCCTCTTACTTAGTATATGTGGATCCCAAGGCCTATCCTGACTTTCAAGCAATGAAAAGGTGATGTTCACAGTGGGGCCCCAGGCCCAGGTGTGGATAACAGCATTTAGCAGGTATAGACCTAATGCACACAAATGTATTCACAGTAAAAATATAACAGTGTTGGTCAATAACCATCCTAATGGCTGTATACAAACTTAGATTGTAATATTCTGAAATTGTTTCCTGAAATAAGACTTTTCAGATTTAAAGTGAAATGACAAAGGACTAGAAGAAAATGTAGAGAAGTATTGTATAATCTAAGGATGGGGGTGGCCTTTCTAAGTATGATACTAATAACAGAAATCATAACGGTAATAGATTTAGCTGTCTATAATCTGAAAGCAATCAAACAAATAAATGAAAAAAAAGTAACAGCAACAAAAATTACTAACATAGAAAAGTACATCAACAAAGTTGAAAGCCTAAAACAAACAGAGAAAAAAATGTTGACAACAAAGAAAACAGATAAAGAGTGAGTGTACTTAATGTACACAAAGTAATTAAAAAGTCAGTAAGAACCTGGAGGGGGGTTGGGGGGGGATGCATTGGGAGATTGGGACTGACATATATACACTAATACATATAAAATAGATAACTAATAAGAACCTACTGTATAAAAATAAATTAATTAATTAAATTTAAAAAAACAAAAACAAAATTCAAGGTATTGACAGGACCAGGTACCTTCTGAAACCTCTAGGAGATGACCCTTCCATTCCTCTTCTACTTTCTGGTAGCCACTGCCATTCTGTGGCTTGTGGGAGCAGAACTCCAGTCTCTGCCTCTGTCTTCAGTAGACCATATTCCCTCTGTGTCTGTATGCATGTCCTAATTTTCCTCTTCTTATATGGGCACTGCTCATAGTGGACTATGGCTCATCCTAATGACCTCATCTTAACTTGATTGTGCCTGCAAAGACCTTATTTCTAAATTGGTCACATTCACAGGTACTAGGGGTTCAGACATGAACATCTCTTTGGGGAACACAATTTAACCCATAATAATGCTCCATCAGTATTTGATAAATGGATGAATAAATGCATGTGTGCTCAGCCACCACTTCTGAAAAAAAAGAAATCAGTAAAAACCCGAAAGTGATTCCCTCCTGCACAGCTGTTCCCTAGAAGAGTAGTCATGTATCTCCATCCACTTTATCTCTTACCCAAGTACTAGTCACCATCCCATTGACAATTTGATGGACACGAACATGAGCCCCTGAGGCCCCAGAACTATCTTTTCAGTTGTAAACCAAGGGCTGACAAAAATTGTCATTTTAAAATAGATAATAATGGAAGATGGAATAATGGAAGATGAGCTCCAGTTATCTTTAAGAACAGTCAGTTTAAGGGCTGATACAAAGGATGAACTGCACAGTAGTAATGAATTACACAGGCAGTCCTATTCTAGGAACACTGGCAAATATGAAAATATCTGTATACCCAATGGTTTCCCTTGGGGGATTTGAAATAACACCAACTGTAGCTTAGAGTTGAAGGGTGGTTCAGGGCCCATGCATATTAGTGGACAGCACTTGGTTGGTGTGAGGGAAGATGCAGAGTCAGAATACAAAGAGGAGCTGAAACTCCTAAGTATATCTGGAAAGTGATCTGCCCTTGGAAGTGGTGGCGAGCTTCCACAGAAAAAAGTCAAACTTGCTGTGAACTGGATGATGGTGATGATGAAGATAATGAGGAAGCTGAAGAAAAATCTCCAGTAAAGGAATCCATATGAGATACTCCAGCCAAAAATGCACAAAAACCAAACCAGAATGACAAAGACTCAAAAACATCAACATCAAGATTAAAAGGTCAAGAATCCAAAAAACGTAGAAAAACTCCTAAAACACCAAAAGGAGCTAGTTCTATAGAAGACATTAAAGCAAGAATGCAAGCAATTATAGAAAAGGGTGGTTCTCTTCCCAAAGTGGAAGCCAAGTTCATCAATTATATGAAGAATTTCTTCTGGATGACTGACCAGGAGGCTATTCAAGATCTCTAGGTGTGGAAGAAGTCTCTCTTAAGAAAATAGCTTAAACAGTTTGTTAATGTTTTCCATCTAATCTCATTTTTGTAACAGTAGATATCTGGCTGTCCTTTTTTTTTTTTTTTTTTTGAGTGGGATAATAACATCTTTATTTTTACTGATCTCTGTTTTGGGGGAAGAATTGTTTTATTTTGTTTTATTTTATTTTTTAAATTGAAGTTTCAGGGTTTCCCTGGTGGTGCAGTGGTTGAGAATCTGCCTGCCAATGCAGGGGACATGGGTTCGAGCCCTGGTCTGGGAAGATCCCACATGCCGCAGAGCAACTGGGCCCGTGAGCCACAACTACTGAGCCTGTGCATCTGGAGCCTGTGCTCCACAACGAGAGAGACCACGACAGTGAGAGGCCCGTGCACTGCAATGAAGAGTGGCCCCCGCTCGCCTCAACTAGAGAAAGCCCTTGCACAGAAACGAAGACCCAACACAGCCAAAGATAAAAATAAATAATTTTTTTAAAAAATTGAAGTTTTAATCTAATTGAAAGTTTAAAAAAATTAATGAGAAAAAGTTGAGCACCCCAATAGAAAAAATAATAGTCAAAGGACATATTCAGATAATTTACAAACACAGAACCCAAATATTTGGAGTCTTTTTAAGTATAATGTCCTTAGTAATCAAAGAAATAAAAAATGTAAATATATATAATTTTTCATGTATCAAATTGGCAATTTAAAAAGAAATCATGGAGCCCATTTTGGAGAAGAATGTGGGGAACCCTATAAACTGCGGCTGGGAATGGCAATTGATACAATTTCTTCCAGGTTCATAATCCTGCACTAGGAATTGAAAGTCCTAAACTTTACATTTCATTTTACACTGGAATTCCAAACTTAACCTAAGGAAATAATTGTGGATAAATACAAAAATGAAGCTATAACACCCATCACAGGGTTGTTTGTAAGAGGGATATAATGTTGGGAATATCAACCAAAGAACACCTGTACAATAGAATACTAGGCAGTGGTTTAAAATTACATTGGAAAGGTGTTTATGGACTGTTAAGTTTTAAGGTAGGTTACTAAACCATATGATCCATTTTTTAAAAGCATTTAGTACATGTATAAATACATAAATGATATATATTCATCGAAAAAGACTAAAAGGATATAACTAAAATGTCAATTGTGTGTCTCTATAATGAGATCACGAATGATATTTATTTTGTTCTTTTTGCTTTTTCATAGTTTCTACATTTTTTTCAAATAGCATGTAACTTTTTACAACAAAAAAAAAGTTTTTTTAAGCAGAATTTTACGAGCTTAAAGGAAAAAATCAACAGTCCAACAAGCTTGTGTCTCCCACCAAACTAAATGGCTTTCATTTACTGCTTCCAAAGATCATGCTACCTCTCTCTCTATGCCCTGATCAGCATCCAACTCTGTAATAATTTCCTTCACATCATGAAAAAATTATCCAAAACCCCAAGCTCACTCATTCAATTAACTCCCTACCTCTTCCTTACTCAATATTCAATTAATATTGAATCACTTTAAGTCTTGCTATTTTAAAAACCTGCTCTAGCTAATCTGTTTTTTTTAAACGGCCAGCCCTTCTTTTTACTTCTGAGCCTTCAGACATCTCTGAGAACAAGGGGATCTTTGTCAACGTCACTCCATTGTTCTGTTCCCATTCTCTAGAGTCTGATAGGTGTGTAAAGCAAAATGGAACAACTTAGAAGCTTCCAACCCAGAGCAGTGGTGTGCCCAGGAAAGCAGGGCATGCCCTGGTAGGGTATGAAAATACGTGACACAGGTCAAGGTAGCACTGACATATATACACTACCAAATGTATAATAGATAGCTAGTGGGAAGCAGCTGCATAGCACAGGGAGATCAGCTCGGTGCTTTGTGACCACCTAGAGGGGTGGGATAGGGAGGGTGGGAGGGAGACACAAGAGGGAGGGGATATGGGGATATATGTATACATATAGCTGATTTAGTTTGCTGTACAGCAGAAACTAACACAACATTGTAAAGCAATCGTACTCCAAAAAGATGTTAAAAAGAAAAAAATGCATCACCTCACACTGTTGTACAGGAAGCATACTGCAACCCCACGCCTTGTAGGGCTCTGGCCCCTGTCTGCAGTCAGCTCCCTGTGTGACTCCGGACAAGCAGTTTAATTGCTTCATGCATCAGTTACATCATTTCTAAAACTACGGCATCATTTCTAAGGTGAATCTAAACTGATGGGCTTTCATGTCCTTTTTAACCCAAATTGCGTTACTGTAACAAATCCTTTAACTCTCTATAATCAGCCAATCCCCCTTAAAGTAGCTCACAGCCCAGTATCACTACAAATATATTTCTCTTTGTTGCTGTGTATACCGAAGATATTCAGCCTACTTCTCAACAATTCCATATTCATTATGTCCTATGATAACAGATGGTCCTTTTCCTCTGTTCTCTCCATCCTTCATTTTTCTCCCCTGTTCCATCCATCCCGCATTGATTCAGGCTACATGGGAGTCACTTATTTACCTCTGCAGACTGGGGATGGGTCCATTATTTTTTTTAACCTTAAGGAAGTTAGTCATCGGAAATGCTTTGATTTATTACAACTTATCACATATGTTGTTATTTCAAAGTAAAAAGAGAGGCAGTCAGAAAACAGAAGAGCAAGAATGATAAGAGATATCACCTAGGTGGCCCAAGAATTGGCCTAATTTCCTGTAAAGTTTGCAAACACAACACTGTTCTCAAACCAAAGTTAAGACTCTCCTGACCCCCTGATCCAAGACAAAAGAGATCAATACTAACTCTGCATACTGGAGAGGGTGTGGACCACTCATCTCATCTCTACATCACTGGTGGGAATGTGCAATGGCACAACCACTCTGCAGAAGGGTGAGGCAGTTTCTCACAAAACTAAACCTGCACTTAACACGGCCTGACTAGTGCACTCTTGGGCACTTATGCCAGAGAAATGGAAACTGATGTCCACACAAAACCTGTACACGAAAGGTCAGAGCAGCTTTATCCACAGTGTCCCAAAACGAGAACCAACTGAAGTATCCTTCAACGGGTAAATGGCTAGAGACTGTGAAATATCCAAACCATGAAATACTACTCTGCAATAAAAAAGAACAAACTATTGATGCACATGACAACTTGGATGGATCTGAAGGTAGATATACTGAGTGAGAAAAAAATCTCAAAGGTTACACCGGTATGATTCCTTTTTTAAAAAATTTTTTATTGGACTATAGTTGATTTATAATATTGTGTTAGTTCAGGTGTACAGCAAAGTGATTCATATTCTTTTCCATTCTAGGTCTGTATGATTCCTTTTATACAACATTCTCGAAAGGACGAAATTATAGAGATGGACAACAGATTAAGGGTTGCCAGCACTGACAAGAGCAATTAAGGGTTGCCTGTGGGGAGGGGGAGGAGAAAGACATTGTTGTGGCTATAAAGGCATACTTGGAATGGAACTATCTTGTACCTTCATTGTGGTGGTGTTCACACAAATCTACCCAGCTGATAAAATTACATAGGACTAGCTCTACACAGATGAGTGCCTGTAAAACTGGTAAAATCCAAATAAGGTAACTGGATTGTGTCAATATCAATTTCCTGGTTTTGATATTGTACTATAATTCTGCAAGATGTTGAGAGAGAGAAATCAATACTAATAGCACATATATGGACTATAAAGAGCCAGAATCAACTTAGAGTATCGAATTTTTCCTGTAAAGCTTTCTTATTGAATGGAAATGCAAATCTCCTGTACAGTCCACGTTCCCTGAAATTTTAAATTATTCCTAACTTTAGGTGTTCTATTTTGTGGTGGTCGTCATGGTGATGTTTAAAGAAAAGGAGAATTATAAAGTGCTGTACAAAGATCCTATGTTCTCCAAGTCACTGGAATAGTATTTCCTTAGTGTAGCATAGGCCATTGGTTCCCTACCTCCAGGATTGGCCAACCTCAGAGGTCACCTTCAGGCAGAATGCCAGAAAGTTGACCCCCTGAGGAGCAACCCTCAAGCAAAGAAGCACAAGAGATGGTGGCTATGGCATCTTCCATCTTCCAGCATCTTCCTCCCAGGCGGTGGGATGAACTTGAGGTATAATCTGCACCATCTCTCAAAGGATCCCCAGCAGGATTGAGCCTCAGTTGTCCGCAGCAGTAATCTGCCCATGTTCACACCTTTTATTGGCTCTTCCTTCCTTCCTGTCTCTCTCTCCCCTTTCCTTCATTCCATCTCCCAAATAAACCACTTGGACCCAATTCCTTGTCTCAGGGTCTATATTTGGAAGGACCCAAACTCAGATGCTCACACTGAGGATACCTGTGTGCAGATTCTAGGGCCTGTTCTCTCACAGTTGATTTTACCTTCCCTAATGAATACCAAACTCAAAAAGAAGCTGCTACAAACTTCATGGAGATTTAACACAAGACAATTTGTTTAAGACTGATGACAACACTTTTGGGTAAATACAGTCTTGGACATTTCTAAAGCTTCTATCCTATTTGCCTGGTAACAAATATGGACATTTGACCACTAGGCTGTTTGTTTAACAACCAACTATAAAGCCTTTTTCATACAGGCTACATTTGCTGAAGCAAATCTGCATTCAGCACATATGTCTTTAGAAAACTGCCATACTTGTGTTCTAGATTCTAGAAGTTCATCCTGAACTCACAAACCCAGTGGTCTCATCAAAAAGGCCAAGGTGTTCGCCAGTTTCAGGAGGCCCCTAAGTGACTCAGGAAAGTCAACTTACAACACACTCTGATCTGAAAATGAATAAAGTGAAGATGCTTTGGGATCCTGTAACTCATGCTAAGTATAACCCACCTAGACTAATAACCAGCTCGAGTCCTATTAATTAATATCTTGAGTCATTCCTCTATGAACCTCATCTGGTATCAAGACTGCCCTCCACTGGCACCATTTTCAATGATTCTGCTATAAATATGTTTATGTCTGGGTATGCTAGTTAAATAGGCAATATCTAAATATGGTTTTAAAGGCTTGGAGATAGAGTAGCTGAAAGAAAAATGAACTGGGAGTCTGAATATTTAGAGCCCAGCTCTGCCTGTACCTGGGGAACAGTTGTAGGGTCACAATTTTGTCCATGTCCCTTGGACTTCCTGGGTATCTCTTTACTTACCAGCAAAATGAAGGGTTTGAATTAGATGAGAATGAAAAACAAAGCTCTGTTCCAGCTTGACAAGTCTGTGATTCTAGACAGTGTTTTTGTTTTGGAGAAATGGGATCTGCTGACAGTATTGTTATCTATGCAATGATTCATTTAACATTCACTGAGCATCCTCTATGCAGCAAGCACTGCGTAAGGGACACCAGAATGTAACCATGCACGAATAGACAGGCCTGCCCCAGCCTCTGCCACAGCTCAGGCTCTCGCCTCACACTTCATCTTGGCTTCTTTTGCTCCAGATCCAATGTCCCAGGAACCCGCGTCCTCCAGGTCAAGCTTAGGTCATATGCTTGTCCCCAGGCTCTCCAACAAAGTAGAGAAAGAATCTGGCCTCTGTTGACTTTCATGGAGGTAAGCTAAAGGAGTAGTTGTCACCAGGAATTGCCCACCACCAAGATCACACATAGGAGTGAGTTTCTCCAGTAGGAAATCAGGTTATTTTTTTCTTTCTTTCTTTTTTAAAGTATATAGTTGATTTACTACATTGTTTTAGTTTCTGGTGTACAGCAAAGAAATTTGGTTATACGTATACATACATATTCTTTTTCATATTCTTTTCCATTTTGGTTTATTACAGGATGTTGAATATAGTTCCCTGTGCTATACAGTAGAACCTTGTTGTTTTACCTGTTTTATATATAGTAGTGTGTATCTGCTAATCCCAAATTTCTAATTTATCCCTCCCACCTTGTGCCCTTTGGCAACCATAAGTTTGTTTTCTATGTCTGTGAGTCTGTTTCTGTTTCATAAATAAGTTCATTTGTGTCATAGTTTAGACTCCACATATTAGTGATATCATATGGTATTTTCTTTCTCTGTCTGACTTATTTCACTTAGTGTGATAATCTCTAGGTCCACCCATGTTGCTGAAAATGGCATTATTTCATTCTTTTCTATGGCTCAGTAGTATTCTACTGTGTATATATACCACACCTTCTTTATCCATTCATCTGTCCATGCACATTTAGGTTGTTTCCATGTCTTGGCTATTGTGAATAGTGCTGCTATGAACATTGAGGTGCATGTATCTCTGGATATATGCCCAGGAGTGGGATTGCTGGATAATATGGCAACTCCATTTTTAGTTTTTTAAGGAACCTCCATACTATTCTCCATAATGGCTACACCAATTTACATTCCCACCAACAGTGTAGGTAGGAACGTTCCCTTTTCTCCTTACCCTCTCCAGCATTTGTTAGGAAATCAGGGTATTAAAGGGTATTAAAGGAAGAGAGGGATTTGGATGTTAGCCACCCAAAAGATGACACATATCCTCTACAGCTGCCTTCCTGGGTTCTCTGACACACAGTGCATGACTGCATACATGCATTTGAGGGCAAGAGAGGAACCATAACCTTTATCCTGTTCACTAATGATTCTGGCTGAGGCAGAGAGAAGTTGAATCCAAGGGGTCTCTCACACTAGCAGATCAATTGCTTTTGACTTCATTTTTCATAATGTTCTCACAAGAGACAGAGCCATGAAGAAGCTACTCAAGAATCTAGAAGTACAGACTGGGGTCCCCTTTCTGGCTCTATCTGACTCTCAGTGTACTGTCATCACCACATCCTCAAAGAGGCCAACAGAGAGAATGTTTAGGATAATATTCATGACAATGGTGCCATTCAGTGCCTAGGGATGCATAGGGAGTTTCCCAATGTTTTGTGGATGGACACCACTACCGTGCTGGCTCAGGAGGGCAGGGAATTTGTCCCTCCTCTGATGGCATCAGCCACCAGGTCGTCAAAACTACTTAGCATTGGGATCCTCTGTTTCCTCTTTTGCACCACCACCTCTCTCACCAAATAAATATCATTGTACTTGGAAGCATCCTATAAAAGAAACTTTAACATGTGCTCAAACCTCAAGCATTTAAAATTAAAATTTGTGCAGAAATGCAAAGGAGTTAGAATAGCCAAAACAAGTTTGAAAAGTATATCAAGTATATCAAATTGTAATTTTTAAACATGTGTAGCTCATTTTATTTCAATTATGTTTCAATAAAACATTTTTTAACATCTTTATTGGAGTATAATTGCTTTACAATGCTGTGTTACTTTCTGCTGTATTACAAAGTGAATCAGCTATACATATACATATGTCTCCATATCCCCTCTCTCTTGTGTCTCCCTCTCACCCTCCCTATCCCACCCCTCTAGGTGGACACAAAGCACCAAGCTGATCTCCCTGAACTACCATATGACACAGCAATCCCACTACTGGGCATATACCCATAGAAAACCATAATTTAAAAAGAGGCATGTACCACAATGTTCATTGAAACACAATTTACAATAGCCAGGACATGGAAGCAACCTAAGTGTCCATCGACAGATGAATGGATAAAGAAGATGGGGCCTACACAACCCACTGAACCAACCTTAGCCACTGGGGGCAGACACCAAAAACAACAGGAACGGGTTTCCCTGGTGGCACAGTGGTTGAGAGTCCACCTGCCGATGCAGGGGACACGGGTTCGTGCCCCGGTCCAGGAAGATCCCACATGCTGCAGAGTGGCTGGGCCCCTGAGCCATGGCCGCTGAGCCTGCATGTCCGGAGCCTGTGCTCCGCAGTGGGAGAGGCCACAACAGTGAGAGGCCCACGTACCGCAAAAAAAAAAAACAAAAACAGGAACTATGAACCTGCAGCCTGTAAAAAGTAGACCCCAAACACAGTAAATTAAGCAAAATGAGAAGACAGAGAAAAACACAACAGATGAAGGAGCAAGGTAAAAACCCACCAGACCAAACAAATGAAGAGGAAATAGGCAGTCTCCCTGAAAAAGAATTCAGAATAATTATAGTAAAGATGATCCAAAATCTTGAAAATAGAATGGAGAAAATACAAGAAACGTTTAACAAGGACCAAGAAGAACTAAAGAGCAAACAAACAATGATGAACAACACAATAAATGAAATTTAAAAATCTCTAAAAGGAATCAATAGCAGAATAACTAAGGCAGAGGAACGGATAAGTGACCTGGAAGATAAAATAGTGGAAATAACTACTGCAGAGCAGAATAAAGTAAAAAGAATGAAAAGAATAGAGGACAGTCTCAGAGACCTCTGGGACAACATTAAATGCACCAACATTCGAATTATAGGGGTCCCAGAGGAAGAAGAGAAAGAAGAAAAGTAAAAGAAAGGGACTGAGACAATATTTGAAGAGATTATAGTTGAAAACTTCCCTAATATGGGAAAGGAAATAGTTAATCAAGTCCAGGAAGCACAGAGAGTCCAATACAGGATAAATCCAAGGAGAAACACCCCAAGACACATACTAATCAAACTATCAAAAATTAAATACAAAGAAAAATACTAAAAGCAGCAAGGGAAAAATAACATACAAGGGAATCCCCATAAGGTTAACAGCTGATCTTTCAGCAGAAACTCTGCAAGCCAGAGGGAAGTGGCAGGACATATTTAAAGTGATGAAAGGGAAAAAACTACAACCAAGATTACTCTACCCAGCAAGGATCTCATTAAGATTCAATGGAGAAATTAAAACCTCTACAGACAAGCAAAAGCTAAGAGAATTCAGCACCACCAAACCAGCTTTACAACAAATGCTAAAGGAACTTCTCTAGGCAGGAAACACAAGAGAAGGAAAAGACCTATAATAACAAACTCAAAACAATTAAGAAAATGGTAATAGAAACATACATATCAATAACTACCTTAAATGTAAATGGATTAAATGCTCCAACCAAAAGACATAGACTGGCTGAATGGATACAAAAAAAAGACCCATATATATGCTGTCTACAAGAGACCCACTTCAGACGTAGGGACACATACAGACTGAAAGTGAGGGAGTGGAAAAAGATATTCCATGCAAGTGGAAATCAAAAGAAAGCTGGAGTAGCAATTCTCATGTCAGACAAAACAGACTTTAAAATAAAGAAAATTATAAGAGACGAAGAAGGACACTACATAATGATCAAAGAATCAATCAAGAAGAAGATATAACAATTGTAAATGTTTATGCACCCAACATAGGAGCACATCAATACATAAGGCAAATATTAACAGCCATAAATGGGGAAATCGACAGTAACACAATCATAGAAGGGGACTTTAACACCCCACTTTCACCAACGGACAGATCATCCAAAATGAAAATAAATAAGGAAACACAAGCTTTAAATGATACATTAAACAACATGGACTTAATTGATATTTATAGGACATTCCATCCCAAAACAACAGAATACACTTTCTTCTCAAGTGCTCATGAAACATTCTCTAGGATAGATCATACCTTGGGTCACAAATCAAGCCTTGGTACATTTAAGAAAATTGAAATCGTATCAAGTATCTTTTCCGACAAGAACGCAATGAGACTAGATATCAATTACAGGAAAATATCTGTAAAAAATACAAACACATGGAGCTAAACAATACACTACTTAATAACCAAGAGATCACTGAAGAAATGAAAGAGGAAATAAAAAAATACCTAGAAACAAATGACAATGAAAACACGCAAACCAAAACCTATGGGATGCAGCAAAAGCAGTTCTCAGATGGAAGTTTATAGCGATAAAATCCTACCTTAAGAAACAAGAAACATCTCAAATAAACAACCTAACCTTACACCTAAAGCAATTAGAGAAAGAAAAACAAACAAAAAAAACAAATTTAGCAGTAGGAAAGAAATCAAAAAGATCAGATCAGAAGTAAATGAAAAAGCAATGAAGGAAACAATAGCAAACATCAGTAAAACTAAAAGCTGGTTCTTTGAGAAGATAAACAAAATTGATAAACCATTAGCCAGACTCATCAAGAAAAGGGAGAACACTCAAATCAATAGAATTAGAAATGAAAAAGGAGAAGTAACAACTGACACTGCAGAAATACAAAAGATCATGAGAGATTACTACAAGCACATCTATGCCGATAAAATGGACAACCTGGAAGAAATGGACAAATTCTTAGAAATGCACAACCTGCCAAGGCTGAATCAGGCAGAAATAGAAAATATGAACAGACCAATCACAAGCACTGAAGTTGAAATTGTGATTAAAAATCTTCCAACAAACAAAAGCCCAGGACCAGATGGCTTCACAGGTGAATTCTATCAAACATTTAGAGAAGAGTTAACACCTATCCTTCTCAAACTCTTCCAAAATATAGCAGAGGGAGGAACACTCCCAAACTCATTCTAAGAGGCCACCATCACCTTGATACCAAAACCAGACAAGGATGTTACCAAGAAAGAAAACTACAGGCCAATATCACTGATGAACATAGATGCAAAAGTCCTCAACAAAATACTACCAAACAGAATCCAACAGCACATTAAAAGGATCATACACCATGATCAAGTGGGGTTTATTCCAGGAATGCAAGGATTCTTCAATATATGCAAATCAATCAACGTGATACACCATGTTAACAAATTGAAGGAAAAAAAACATATGATCATCTCAATAGTAGCAGAAAAATCTTTCAACAAAATTCAACACCCATTTATGATAAAAACCCTCCAGAAGTAGGCATCAAGGGAACTTACCTCAACATAATAAAGCCCATATATGACAAACCCACAGCCAACATCGTCCTCAATGGTGAAAAAATGAAACCATTTCCACTAAGATTAGGAACAAGACAAGGTTGCCCACTCTCATCACTATATTCAACATTGTTTTGGAAGTTCTAGCCACAGCAATCAGAGACAAAAAAGAAATAAAAGGAATCCAAATTGGAAAAGAAGAAATAAAGCTGTCACTGTTTGCAGATGACATGATACTATAAATAGAGAATCCTAAAGATGGTACCAGAAAGCTACTAGAGCTAATCAATGAATTTGGCAAAGTAGCAGGATACAAAATTAATGCACAGAAATCTCTGGCATTCCTATACACTAATGATGAAAAATCTGAAAGTGAAATTAAGGAAACACTCCCACTTACCACTGCAGCAAAAAGAATAAAATACCTAGGAATAAACCTACCTAAGGAGACAAAAGACCTGTATGCACAAAACTATAAGACACTGATGAAAGAAATTAAACATGATACAAACAGATGGAGAGATATACCATGTTCTTGGATTGGAAGAGTCAACATTGTAAAGTGACTCTACTATCCAAAGCAATCTACAGATTCAATGCAATCCCTATCAAATTACCAATGGCATCTTTCACAGAACTAGAACAAAAAATTTCACAAGTTGTATGGAAACACAAAAGACCCTGATTAGCCAAAGTAATCTTGAGAAAGAAAAACAGAGCTGGAGGAATCAGGCTCCCTGACTTCAGACTATACTACAAAGCTACAGTAGTCAAGACAGTATGGTACTGGCACAAAAACAGAAATATAGGTCAATGGAACAGGATAGAAAGCCCAGAGATAAACCCACACACATATGGTCACCTTATTTTTGATAAAGGAGGCAGGAATATACAATGGAGAAAAGACAGCCTCTTCAATAAGTGGTGCTGGGAAAACTGGACAGTTACATGTAAAGGAATGAAATTAGAGCACTTCCTAACACCATACACAAAAATAAACTCAAAATGAATTAAAGACCTAAATGTAAGGCCAAACACTATAAAACTCTTAGAGGAACACATAGGCAGAACACTCTATGACATATATCACAGCAAGATCCTTTTTAACCCACCTCCTAGAGTAATGAAAATAAAAACAAAAATAAGCAAATGGGACCTAATGAAACTTAAATGCTTTTGCACAGCAAAGGAAACCATAACCAAGATGAAAAGTCAACCCTCAGAATGGGAGAAAATATTTGCAAATGAAGCAAGTGACAAAGGATTAATCTCCAAAATTTACAAGCAGTTCATGCAGCTCAATTTCAAAACAACAAACAACCCAATCCAAAAATGGGCAGAAAACCTAAATAGACATTTCTCCAAAGAAGATATACAGATTGCCAACAAACACATGAATGAATGCTCAACATCATTAATCATTAGAGAAATGCAAGTCAAAACTACAATGAGATATTATCTCACACCTGTGAGAATGGCCATCATCAAAAAATCTAGAAACAATAAATGCTGGAGAGGGTGTGGAGAAAAGCGAACCCTCTTGCACTGTTGGTGGGAATGTAAATTGATACAGCCACTATGGAGAACAGCATGGAGGTTCCTCAAAAAACTAAAAATAGAACAGCCATATGACCCAGCAATCCCACTACTGGGCATATACCCTGAGAAAAACCATAATTCAAAAAAAGTATGTACCACAGTGTTCACTGCAGCACTATTTACAATAGCCAGGACATGGAAGCAACATAAGTGTCCATCGACAGATGAGTGCATAAAGAAGATGTGGCACATATATACAATGGAATATTACTCAGCCATAAAAAGAAATGAAATTGAGTTATTTCTAGTGAGGTGGATGGACCTAGAGTCTGTCATACAGACTGAAGTAAGTCAGAAAGAGAAAAACAAATACTGTATGCTAACACATATATATGGACTCTTAAAAAAAAAATGGTTCTGATGAACCTAGGGGCAGAGGTAGAGAATGGACTTAAGGACACAGGGAGGGGGAAGGGTAAGCTGGGATGAAGTGAGAGAGTATCATTGACATATACACACTACCAAATGTAAAATAGATAGCTAGTTGGAAGCAGCTGCATAAAACTCTTTTTTAATGAGGGAAATCTCCATGTGGATATCATGAACATTCCAGACGTAGGCTTGTGCAAAGGCTCGGCCATGAACTCATTTATGACTGTGCCCCTCTGAACCCCACCCATTCCAGAGGTAAGCACTGTCCTGTGTCTTGTGGTTATCATTCCCTTGCTGTTTTAAAAAATACATTTATTATATATGTAGCTTAGTTCTGTCCATGTTTGACCTTTATATAAAGTCATGTTCAATATATTCTTCTGTGACTTGCTTTTCTTGTTCTACAGTTTGTTAGTAACACTCATGCATGCTGATGTGTGTAGTAGTGGTGCATTAATTTTCACCGCTGAATAATATTCCAAAATGGTTTTATTCATTCTATTCTTAATAGGCATTTGGATTGTCTCCAGTGTTTTACTGTTTGAAACATTGCTACTGTGAGTATGTGCACAAGAATTTCTCCTGGGTACATACTTAATCATAGACTTGCCCAGACATAGCATATATTCATCTTCCCATTTATTAAATAATATGAAGTGATTTTCCAAGTACTTGTATTAATTTACCCTCTCACCAGCAGGGTATGAGAGAGGTTGCTTTACACCCTCAACAGCACTTAATATGTTCAGACTTTCTAGATGTTACCAACCTGGGGTGTGTCAAATGGCATCACAAACTGGTCTTTAATTTATATTTCCTAAGAGTACTTCTTTGCATGTCAGTCCTCCCTACCAGATGTTCAGATCCTGAAAGGCAGGAAGCATGCATCATTCAGCTTGGTGGCTCCAGCATGTAGCAGGGTGTGTCTAGCATACAGGACTAGCTAATGTTGGTGTAATGAATATGTGATGGTAGTTCATGGGCTTCCCAATCCTCAAGGCTCAGAGGGAACAAAATAGGATGCCAGAGTGTGGAAGAGAGAAGGGTAGTGGATGGTTGGTTGATTCCATCTGTTGCCAAG
Organism: Monodon monoceros; assembly: GCF_005190385.1. NCBI lineage: Eukaryota > Metazoa > Chordata > Mammalia > Artiodactyla > Monodontidae > Monodon > Monodon monoceros. Next base: position 30,418,835 of record NW_021703782.1, on the reverse strand, counting down.
TTAGACTTCACAGACCCTGGCGGGAGAGGGTACAAGGGAATAGAAGCACAGAGCTGGGAGGAAGGAATCCTGCCTCGTTTTGCTTTCCTTGTCAATAAATCCGCTGTCACATGCACTGGTACCTCATGTTAGGACATCAGGTGGGGTTAAAAATGGAAGAGGAAATGATGCTACTTTGTCTTCTCTCTCCGCTTTAGAGTGATTGGCACCAAGGACCAAGAATAGGGATTGCAGATTCCTGTGCTGCCTTGACCAGCCTCATCTCAGGGTAATTTATTTGATGTCTGCCTCCATTTCTCAGACAGAGACCAAAGATGGGCCCCTCCAGAGGGAGAGTGGTGAGCAGGGCGAATGCTGAATGAGTATGAGGTCCACTGAGATCCCGAAATCAGCCATCAGTGGTGCCGGTGCTGGTGCTGGGCAAAGCCCTTACGGGCAGCCCCACTGGGCTGCTGCTGTCAAGATGGGCTGCAGCATTATATTCCCACCACCTGCCTGTTTCCCCTTCAGCCTCCCCAGCCACCAGGGGTGCATTTCTAGCAGCTGCCTCTTTGCAGAAATCTGCACCGAAATTAAACCCATCAAACTGTCAGCCCCGTTGCCAAGGCTGCTCCCATGTCAGCCCATGTCATGACAACCAGTGATAGAAATGCTGCTATTCAGGCTTCATGGGGAGCATCTGTTTCCTTTTTTAAATCTCTTGAAAATGAAGTGAGCAAGGTGCCTGCTGCGCAGGGCAGTGAGGGGTGCCAAGGCATGCAGGCACGCTCCGTACCTGCTAGGGATGGCACTTCCTCTAGAATTTAGGAAGCCACTGGGGGAAGGGCCTGGGTTCTGAAAAGAACGGCCTTGAGAGGGAGGGAGAGGGAAGGCACCAACGGGAGTCTTGTCTTCTCCTTTCTGGGGTCCTTCTCTTCTTAAACACCACCCAGCACACATCTTTGCAAATCCAGCTTAATGGCCCTGGGTAAAATGCAGCTTTTCACTGTCAGGATTGTAGGGGGGTGCCCACCAACTTGAGGGTCTTTGTCCCAAGGCAACTTCATAGCTTCTGAAAAAATTGGAGATTCTCTCCTCCAGCCCTTCCAAGTGCATTGGCATTTACAGCATGGAAAGAGGGGGTGGAGCACAGCTGAGAGTTTCTTACCCCAGCACAAATAGCCTCCCCTTTGACAGGCCTGTGACTCAGGATTGCTCACCAACAGAGAACATGGGGGAATAAACAGCATTAGCTGAGTCCCTGATGTGTCCCTGTCTTCCAGGAACGTGTGTGCATGTGTGCACACACACACATGATTTATGTATACTTGTGATGACTAAATGGCCCAAGACAGATTAAGCATGTTCCCATTCAGCATCTGAGCAGAGAAGAGGAAGACCCTTAGCATCCACCTCTCCCCTCCCCCTCAATTTAGGAATGAGCAAACTGAAGCCCAGAGAAGTGACTTTCCCAGAATTGCAAGCCTGATAGTGGCAAATAAGGGAAGGGATCCCAGAACCCTTTGCTCCTGTCTTTGGGGCTGAGTTTGACCAAACAACAGAAACTAATCAGGCATGCTTTCTCTACAGAAACACAGAGAACACTGAAGCATTGCAGAGAATCACCTCAGAAGGAAAAAGTTTATCTGAGATGATTCTAAAAATGAGAAAAGATCAGGGAGCACCCACTTTAAAAACAGATTTTTTAGAATGTATACACAGCAGCTTTGCCTTATAGAAAACAGGATTAGAGTGAATGCTGAGGGAATCTTTGCAACATGGGCAATGCCAGGTATGGATGAGACTTCAGTCTTCAGTGATGCAGAGGGCCCGGAATGTCCTGGGCAGCTTGCTGTCCCATGGCTGACCTTCCAGGAAGAGATCCTGCCTTGGCCAAGCAGGTGTTTGTCAACAGCCAGGTTCTAAGCCAGCTCAGGGGCTTTCTGCATATATAAGAAGAGACTGAGGGATAGCAACGTGATGTGAATGGTAATAACAATACTAGCTTTCACTTCTTGAGCACATATCATATGCCAGGCACTGTTCTGAGAACCTTGTGTTAATGAATGTATTTAGCCCTCACAGAAATGCTGAGTAGCGTTTCTCTCCTCTTCACATCTGCAGATAAGCAATCTGAGTAAATCAAACAGCCACTAAGTGTCAGAGCCAATTTGAATGGAGATTGTCCCGATCATGCTTTCAACCCTGTTGGTGTACTGGGTGCAGGTCAGGAGATGTGCACTCTAGACCTGCCTCTGCCACGAGCAAGTCAACTCCCTTGACTGTCCTCCAAGGAGATGAATATTCTAGACCTGGCTCTGCCATAGGCATATGACTGTGGGCAAGTGTGCAGTAAAGGGTTAGCTCAGTATGCCTGGGCTGCCCAAGCCCTGCACATTGTAAAGGTCTTCAAGACTGGCCCTTGACCAGCTCCTGGGCGATAACCTCTGAGTCATGGGACAGTCCTACTTGATACGAGTGTCTCTGAATGCCTGGGGCCACACCAGAGAGTTTTTGTTAACAGTGTGATTTATGATGGGGGTCTTCGCCACTCTTTATCAGTTTGACCTGAGAAGTGGGCTGGAGACTGAATAACTGGGGTCAGCCATGTGGGCACTGCCTGCCTATGGGACTAACTCCCCAGTAGAAGCCCTGGACACCCAGGCTCAGGTGAGTATCCCTGGTTAGCAAAACTTTGTATATGTTGTCACATCTTGTAGCCAGGCAAATGAAGCCCTGTCCATTGACCACACAAGGACACAACAACTAAAAGCTCGCACCTGGTTTTTCCTGGACTCTATCCTGAGTCTATTTTTCTTCTTTTGCTGACTTTAATCTGTATGCTTATGCTTTCACTGTAATAGACTGAAACTATGAGTATAATAGTTTTTCCAAGCCCTATGAGTCCTTCTAGTGAATTGTGGAGCTAGAGTGTGAACTTAGTGACCCCAACACACCAGCCAACTCAGCCCTCTGGCCCTCGGCATCTTCATGTGTTACCTGAAGGAGCTGACCTGCAGCCCTCCATGATTTCCAAGGGTTCTCCAACTCTGTCTTACACCCTACTTCATAACTGTCTCTTTGTTTTTCTAGTCCCATGTGTCCTTTTTGCAGTTCCATCTGCACGAGGGATTTCTCTGCTGCTGGTCCCTGCTGTTCCTCTCAACAAATAAACCTTTGCTGGCAGAGAAAGAGGTATTGTCAGGTCTCCAAAAAAATTTGTTGCAATGCCTGCTGGCTAAGCCCCAGTATCCATCCTCCCCTCGTTCCCTAGTCATAGCACCTATTTTATCTGGGTACCTGGGTACCTGGAATAAAGAGTAAATTTCCCAGCTGATATGGACTGAATATTTGTGTCTTCTGAAAATGTATATGTTGAAACCTTACCTCTCCATGCGATGGGATTAGGAGGTACAATCTTTGGAAAGTAATTAGGATTAGATGAGGTTATGAGCGTGAAGCCCTTGTTAATGGAATTAGTGCCCTTGTAAGAGTCATGAGAGACCTTGCTTCCCCTCTCTGCTCTCCTGCATGTGAGGACACAACAGGAAGCTGGGAACCTGGAAGAAGGTCCCCACCAGAACCTGACCATGCTTGTACCCTATCTCAGACTTCCAGCCTCCAAGACTATGAGAAATAAAATTCTGTTGTATATAAGCCACCCAGCCTTCCTGGCAGGTAGATGTGGTCATGTCACTACGTGCTGACCAATAGTGTGTGAGCAAAAGTATAATTTATGACTCTTGGGAAATGCCCTAAAAGAAGAGTGCACTCCTTTCTTATCCCCCCCGCCCCCCCGCCGCCTGTGCCTGGAATGCAGGCATAAGTGGTGATGGTGGAGTCTGAATGGCTTCTTTGTCCATCAGAAGGAAGCCACGTTCTAAGGGTGGCAGAATGAGGAGATGCAAGGAGTCTGGCTCCCTGGTGATTCCATGAAGACACCTGTCAGCCATGAACTGCCTCCTCCAGAGCTCTTTTTCACGAGGGACAAATAGCATCCATCTTATTTAAGCCGTTATTATTTTGGATTTTCTGCCACATGGAGCTGAGCCTTTCCTAACCAACACAGACTGCATCCTCCACCTAATGAGAGATTTAGCAGGGCTCCCCATCTGAGCCCATCTAGTGCCTGTGCAGGAAAGCCATGATGATTCATTTAAAAGCACTCTATTCAGAATACGATCTTCTCCAATTTCCTACAAATCAAATTACTAAGAGACCAATTGGATTTTTCAAGTCCCTCAAAATGTTCTTTTTTGATGTTCTTGGTATTAAATAGTAACAGAATTTAAATGGCATCAGCAAAACACACAGACATGACTGTGATGATAAGTTACATAAATCTGTGAGGGAAAGAACCTCGCCAGCGCACACGGATGCAGCAGAGATGGAGAAACAACAAGCTGGATCTCCTGGATTTGCCTCTAGCATCCACCATCTTGTCATGGTGACCATCTATTCAGATCCAGGGCACCTTCCCTGTTCCTAGGGAGAGGGAAATCCGAACAGTTTAAGGTAGTAAAGGACTACGAACCATGACATTCTCATTTCCTAAACACCACTGTCTCTAGACCCTGAGCTCCTTGAAAACAGAAGGTGAAGTTGTGTCTTATTCATGGTCAGTATGCCTCATGCTGAGCACAGTGCCAGGCACAGAACAAGCTCAACGTCAAGGGGCCAGGCTTTGAGCCCCAGCTCTGCCAGCTTCATGCAAGTGGTACTAAACAAGGGACAAAACCTGAGCTCTTGTAAACATTCTCTTTTCTGTAACCACTTACTGAACTCTTAATATGTGCTATGCATTGTGCCAGACACTTTACTCAACTTCTCTAACCTTCTCAACAACCCTATAAGTAGGTACTATTGTTATCCCCATTTTACAAATGAAGCACATGAGCCACCAAAAAGTTAAATATCTCGCCCAAAGTTATTCAGCTACAAAGAGCAGACCAAGGATTCGAACCCAGAAGTCTGACACCAGAATCCAGGCACTTAACCCCACTCCACTAAGAGGAAAGCATGACACAGATGGTGTTGTTATTATTATTATTATTATAGACTTGAAAGAAAGGAGAGAGCTAACATTGGTGGGAAGCATATGTCTGTGCCTGGATCAGGACTGTGTTTGACAATTTTATCTATATTGTTTCATTTCATCTATGCAGAGACTTATTCCCAATGTACGGATACAGCAACTGAGACTCAACAAGGCTAAATAAATCTCCCAAGACCTCGCAGCTGTAAAGATAGCATCTGAACTTCATTTCCAGTCTCCCTGACCTCCAGGGCCATGCCCCTTTCATCTCTCAGTGCCACCTTCCCACCCACAACAGGTGGAACGGCCCCTTTACCATCACATCAACTCTTAGAAAACCTTTTTAGTTGTACTTATTAAAATCATTTACACCCCAACCCATCCAAAAAATATATTTGAGGCAATACAAAAGACTACATAAAAGGTTAATAAAATAATTATTGTTAATGGGGGAGAAAGATGTGGCTAATTAGTCTTAACGAAATCAGCAGGGTCTTGGTCTGGCCCAGAAGTGGTCATGGGTCCGGGTTGGCAATTCAGACTCACAAAACACAGAAAGACTTCAACCTTGTACCATGTTCACTCAGCTTTGTGGGAGGAAACAGAACCAGGAATACAGCAGGTATGGCCTTTTCAGTTCATCAGCAGACCCAGCAGCCGCTCAAGGGCACAGCTTCCTTTGCCCCCTCACCCACATGGGACATGCATGGCCACCAAGGATGGGAGTTGGGTGTGTGGGGTCATCTTGATACAGTAGCACAGAGCACCTTGGTTTCCCACCAACATTTTACACCACACTCATCCTGTAGGCTCAGTGTGTGCATGCCAACTCACAGCTCCCCCTGCCCAGATGAAGTCTCCCAGATCATAGATACAACAGTTCTTGTTTGTCTTGTCTCTGTAGTTTCCACCCAGCAACACTGTGAAGAAGACTATCTCTCAGGTCACCCAGGCCTGATGCCAACACTTGACCCTCAGGTATCACCCAAAGAGAGAAAAACATTCAAGGAGTTAGCTGAAAGTAACAGAAAAGCCCAACTGATGTTGGCTTAAACACACTGGGGTTTATTTTTCACAAAGAAAGCAGGGATGCAGTCCAGGGATGCAGTCCAGGGATGCTGTCCAGGGATGCAGTCCTGAGCTGGCACAGCTGCTGTGGGGTGAATCCTGAGGGTGTCGATTTCCATCCATGTTGTTGCCTGCGGTTGCCATAAAGATGCTGCACCTCCTGGTGTCCCCTCCACAGGACAGGCAGAAGGAAGAAGGAAGGGAAAAGGAAATGGGGGATAGCAGAACGTGTAACAGGAAGCAAAGTCTTCCCCCCACATTCCCAGCAGACATCCTCTCACACCTCACTGGCCCTCACTCACTAACATCACATAGTCACCATTAGCTGCAAGGGAATTGGGGAAGCTGAGCGTTCGTAGCTGGGCACAGAGCTGCCCCAAACAAAACGGGGTTCTGCTAGGAAGGAAGAAGGGAACATTGGATAGTGGGTAACTGGGCAGGTAATCAGCAATTTCTCTCACACACGGCAACGTTGAAAAGAGTTTTCAAACCCACCAGGACATGACTTTAGGCAGCCTGTTCCACACACACCAGCCTCTTCCCAGCAAGCAGAGCTCTCTTTCTCTGGCCCCAGCTTCTCCCTCTTGCTCTCACAGTACTGCGCTAAACAAACACGGGTCTCTGTCCTCAGCACACCCCTCACTCCCTCCACCAGCTGTCAGCCTCTAGGGAAACCACCAAGGAATTTACATCCCAGGCCTCATTTAGAGCTTCAGTAAGGGCTTGATTTTTATGACTGGAATCTAGAAAGAATGCTCAAGATCACAGCATTTCTCTAACTGAGTAGGGGCCAGCATTCCCTCAGGCAGGCCCCTGGGTTTGCTTAGTTTTATTTTGCCAGCCAGATGCTGGCCTCTAAGTCATGTTTCAAAGACAAAATGGCTACCATGACCTAGATATTTCTTCAGGTATCTGGGAGCCATACGCAGAGTCGACGTTAACCTAGTCTAAGTAAAGCTGTCTTAATAGGTAGTGAGCTCCCTGATATGGGAAACAGCCAAGAGGTTGGCCAGCCACTTCCTCAAGGCATCAGAGTGTGCGTGTGTCAGAGAAAGATTGGACATTCCCTCTGGCTCCAAAACTCAGTGCTTCGACTCCTTGTGGTTTGTTTTAGTTTCCCTCTTCAAACAGCATCAAGCAAAAATTGTGGGGCTCCAGACAAAGGGAAAGATGAGTCACAGAGTTTCAAAACTGGGTTAAGGGAAGTTTGGGGGTAAACTCATCTTGCGGTTGACTGGGATGAAATTCTAGATGGTTCTCCTGGGCACCAATTTAGAAGTTTTCTTAAAAATCTCCTGAGAAGAGGTACCTCACAGCAACTTCATGAGGGTGATAGGTATCTGGTGATCGTCTCTCGAGGCTTCCCCAAACCAGCTCAGATTTCAGAAGTGATAAACAGAAGGGATAGGAAATTTGTTAACTATTGTTACTTATAAAACTAACAATATTAAACTAATCCTCCTCTCCTTCAGGTGGGGGAATCTGGACTGGAAAGAGAAGACATTACTGAAGGTAAAAGAGAATATCCTTAGTATAAAATTTTTAAAATCTTAATCCTAGAGTTTTAGAACCCACAAGTCCTATGAGGAAGGTGCACAAGTTTCTACCATGCTCTAATCAAATCAAACCTACTTCTACACAGGTGAGTCTTGAGATCACAAGGAATATTTGGGAAAGATAGATAAATGTAATTTTTTGCTACTAGAAGAATATTTAGAAAATAATAAGGGTAAGCTGGGACAAAGTGAGAGAGTGGCATGGACATATATACACTACCAAACGTAAAATAGATAGCTAGTGGGAAGCAGCCACATAGCACAGGGAGATCAGCTCGGTGCTTTGTGACCACCTAGAGGGGTGGGATAGGGAGGGTGGGAGGGAGGGAGATGCAAGAGGGAAGAGATATGGGAACATATGTATATGTATAACTGATTCACTTTGTTATAAAGCAGAAACTAACACACCATCATAAAGCAATTATACTCCAATAATGATGTTAAAAACAAAAACAAAAAAAACCAAAGCAGCATTGAACATTGTTGACCATATGTGAAGGTTTATCTGTAGAGTAACTTCCTAAAACTGAAATTGCTGAGTCATATTTTATTTGGGTTTTAATTTAATAAGAATTTCTATTTTCCTGAAGTTGTACCAATATAAGGTTTTACCAGCAATCTATAAAAGTGTTCCTTCATATGTATTATGAAACTTTTATATTTTTTGCCTATAAATTAGGTTAAAAAGTTAAAAAAAAAAAGAAAGAAAATAATAGCCCATATGTGGTAGATTGATTACAGAAATGGCTTCAATTATTCCCCACTTTCTGTACCCACATCCTTTATCATGTGCCTTTGCAGCTCCTTCTATCAAGATGGAGTCTATTTCTCCAGCCTGGATCTGGGCCAGGACTTCTGACCAATAGAATGTGGCAGGAGTGACAATGTGTCAGGTACAAGTCTAGGCCTCATGAGAACTTGCTCATTTCTGGTCTCTTTCAGAACATTATCACTGCGGAGTAAACAAGGCCTGGCTAGCCTGATATAGGATAAGAGAGCTCATAGACAACAGCCCCTTTATCTCAGCCAAAGCCAGCCTAGATCAACTTACAGCCAGCCAACCTCCAACCATGTAAGAAAGACCAGCCAAGATCAGCAGAGTTGCCTGTCTGACCCACAGCCAACTTCAGAGACATGAAAGAGTCTGTCCTTCAGACTATGGGTTCTTGATGGGAGCTAAAGAACCCATAGCCTTGTGCACAATAATAAATGCTTATTGTTTTAATCCAGGGTCAGCAAACTTTGTCCATGAAGGGCAAGATAGTAAATATTCTAGGTTTTAGAGGCCACATATGGTCTCTGTTGCATATTCTTTTTATGTATTTTAAACACTTTAAAGGTAAAATATATAAAATATATAAAACGATTCCTACCTCGTAAGTCATACAAAAACATGCCATGGGCCGGGTTTGGCCCATGGACCATAGTTTGCCAACCCTTGTTTTAAGCCACAGAGTTTGGGGTGGTTTTTTACACAGTAATAATTAACATACCACATGGGTTTTGTGTGCTCTTATTTCTTGTTCCCTTGCAGACAGAGAATAAACCATCAGGGTCATTGCCTACAAGATGAAGAGGTTGACTGCTATTGGAAACAAAAAGACCATAGATCAACTTGGAATCTCAAAGCTGATTTTCGCAGTTTCTTTAATAAAACAATAGCCCGGGGCTTCCCTGGTGGCGCAGTGGTTGAGAGTCTGCCTGCCGACGCAGGGGACGCGGGTTCGTGCCCCAGTCCAGGAGGATCCCACATGCCGCGGAGCGGCTGGGCCCGTGAGCCATGGCCGCTGAGACTGCGCGTCCGGAGCCTGTGCTCCGCAACAGGAGAGGCCACAACAGTGAGAGGCCCGCGTACCGCAAAAAAAAAAAACAATAGCCCAAAAGCCGGTCTTTATGATGAGGAAGATTTCTAAATTTCAGGGACTAATGGCAAAAATTATGGGGTTCCAGAGGAGGGTGCCGGATAAGACCCAAAAAGTCAGATAAGACCTGTCTTAACTCAGTGGGATCTATTGCTGGAGCAGAACAGAGAAGTCATCCTGCAGCAGAGATCAGCCAGGAGCCGGGGAAAGAGTAAGTCTGCCCCTTCCCCTACGACCATGAAGTCAGATACCCCAGTCACCTACAGCTCCAGATAGCATGCTATGGAGAAGGAAGGAAGGAAGGAAGGAAGGAAGGAAGGAAGGAAGGAAGGAAGGAAAGGAGGGAGGGAGGACAGGAATGAAAGAAAGAAAGGAAGGAAGAAGAAAAAGAAAGACTGGGCATTTATCTGAGTCATACCTACAGAGAATGAATAGGCCATTTTAAATTATTTGATTGGACCGATATTACTGGATTGGACTAAATTAGTTTTTCCTTGTGACTCAGTGGGCTGGAAACTTAAAAGGATGATAGATCAGTTGTAGGAAACAACATATGTAGAATTATGTCTCCCCCAAAATAGACTGAACTCCTAACCCCGGGTACCTGTGAATGTGACCTTATTTGGAAATACGGTCTTTGCAGATGTAATCAAATTAATATAAGGTCATTAGGGTGAGCCCTAATCCAATGTGGCTGTGTCCTTATAAGAAGGGAAGAAGACACTGACACACAGGAGAAGATGATCATGTGATGATAGGGGCAGAGATTGAAATTATGTGGCTGCAAACCAAGGAGTCCAGGATTGCCAGCAATTCAGAAGCAAAGAGAAAGGCACAGAGCCTGGGAGGAAAGCCCTAGGGGCCAAGCTTGACCCTGCTGACACCTGGATTTCAACTTCCAGCCTCCAGGATTCCGAGGGAATAAATTTCTCTTGTTTAAAACCACCCAGTTTGTGGTACACTGTTACAGTTGCCACAGGTAACTAATACCACAAAGTCCATTTCTTTTTAAAAGAGAGTAGTTACATTTCCTAGTTATTATTGATAATGATTTCAACACTGTTTTTCTTCATCCCACTTCTGAAATTCAAAGTAGTCCTGGAGGGCCCCTCAAACTCAGGCAAACATGGAAGCATTGTTCTCTGCCACGGCGGGGACCAAGGTAAACATGGAGACTTAGGGTGACAGCATATTCTCTGAAGACTTCTGCCTTGGTTTGGGTTTTGGTTTGGAAGGGAAAAGCCTGATTTTTTAAAAAGGTTTTTCCAAGAACAGCCTGCCTTTTCAGGGCCCTAACTGGTGTGCATTCAAATCATGTAGAGAGCCAAGACTTCTGAACCCCATCCTTAGAGATTTTGATTCACTTTGTCTAGAGAACGAAATCCAAGAACCTGTATCTTTAATAAGCACCTTCTAGTGGTTCTGGAGAAGCAAATAGAAAAACCCTTCCCCAGAAGCAACCATGGAGGGACCCCGAAATTCAAAGTTGGCAGGGAGGTCCCATTCATCTCCTGCCCACTTGGGAAGCTGTCCCAGTGTGGGGATTGGCTCAAGTGGGAGAGTTTGGGCATAAGGATGATCCTCACCTGTGGCATCCCTCGAGGAAGGAGAGGAGCAAGGCTGAAGCAGCCTCACCCCTGGCCCTCTCTCACCTTTTCCAAATTAGGACCCTGGACTGGACTCTGGGAGAAAGGTGCCCCCTGGTGGCCATGTTCAGTGTTCTAGGTAACGAGTAACTGGCACCCAGCCAGTAGCTAACCAGCCCCACATAAATGGTTGGCACTATATCGATAACACAGGGCAATGGAGCAACTTATTGTGACCTTGACTCACATGGCAATAAATATGAAATCGGAACATAAAGACGGAACATCCACAGGAAACGGCAACTGAATTTTATGGATCTTAAATTTCATACCAGAAGAGAAGATCACTAACGGGCTCTGAAGAGCTAAAGCCAGGGTCTTATTTTTTTCAAATCTGTTTCAGAAGAAAGCAAGACAGAGGTGTAGAACACAGGGTGGAGTTGGGGTGAGGTCAGGGGGACTCAAGACATTTGGAAAGAAAACCTCTGTGTAGTTTTAAGAGGGAAAACTTTTGAGCAAATCAAAAGAAATTAAGATTTTTTTAATGCATTTGATTTTACAAAGCAGCCAATATCTATGACAAATAGTGTTTTCTCCTCCCTACCCTGTCTCACTGATTAAATTACAAAATAGAAAATAATGGACCCCGTAGTTCAGTCCCTGTGCCCAATCAATTTCTATTGTTTGCAAGCATCTGTGTATTCATGATACACCTACTATATATCAGGCCATCTATATATACTAGCTCTAATCATCTGAAAACTCCTACAAGTCAGATATTACTAATCATACTTTTCAGATGAGCAACTGACGTCAAAATAGTTAAAAAACAACAACAACAACTCACCAGTACTTAGTGAAAGAGGTAGGATTAGGACACAAACTCCAACATTCAAAGGTAATCTCTGATACTCAGTTCTCTGAAGAACCTGAAACATGCCTGAAACTCCTTTTTGCACACACACACAAACAATCCTGGGAATGGGGATTAACATTAAATGGGCATGAGTTATCTCACAGGGGTAATAAAAATGTTCTAAAACTGGATTGTGGTGATAGTTGTACAACTTAGTAAACTTACTAAAAATCATTGTCTTTAACACTTAAAATGAGTAAAGTTTATGGGCTTCCCTGGTGGCGCAGTGGTTGAGAGTCCGCCTGCCGATGCCGGGGACACGGGTTCGTGCCCCGGTCTGCGAAGATCCCACATGCCGCGGAGCGGCTGGGCCCGTGAGCCATGGCCGCTAAGCCTGCGCGTCCGGAGCCTGTGCTCCGCAACGGGAGAGGCCACAACAGTGAGAGGCCCGCGTACCGCAAAAAAAAAAATAAATAAATAAAAAGTAAAAATAAATAAATAAATAAATAATTTTAAAAATGAGTAAAGTTTATGATATATAAACTATACTTCAGTAAAGCAAATAAAGATATAATGTAAAAAAGAATAATATATTGAAACCAAAAGTAGAATGATAATAATAATAAAATATGAGTCTAAGGGAGATACATTTGGATAGATTTGTTTTCCTATAAGCTTGGAAATAAAATTAAGGGTAATCCTGATGGAGAGATAATTGCCCACAGCAGAGCAGGCCCGGGGCTTTATCATGAAGATAGACTTGCCTACTTCAGCCTCCCTCTGTGGCTGAATTTTTCTACTCAGTGATAATCACTTTTCCAGTAGTGTTTATACATGACTCTTTATTTTTACCTTCCTACCAAAACCTATTTGCAGAACTTTTGTTTATACTAATATGTAAATGTCTGATTTATGTTTAAAGGGTCTCCCTTCTAAAGGAAATATGTAATTTTAAAACTCCAAATATTCAATCATGCCCTCTGTGCTAAGGAACACAACAGGCCATTTCACTTGGATGTCCAAGTTACTTCAAAATCAGCAAGCAAAATCTAAATCCATTATTATCGTGTCTCCAATTGGTCAAGTATCTCCCCGTTCTAACTTTCCTAACTGTGCTTGTCATCCATGTTTCTCTGGCACCTGATCCCATCTGCTAATATAGGTCTCAGTCGCTCATAGAGTCCTCCAACTCCAAGTACTTCTGGGGAATTCCAGAGATTATGTCTTATCAGTTCTTGGGGCATGAGGCTGAGAGGTCACATCTGAAATGTCACATGGCATCTGCCATTTTTATCTTCTGCTGCTGCTCCAACCCCCTCCATCAGATGCACCTCATCCTTGCCATACAAGCACCATATTGTTACAGATCACCACTCCCACTGTGTCATTCCTTTACCAAATGGCACTCTGCTCTTGACAGATACTTATGTGTCCTCTGGACACGGCGGCCCACCCAGGCATCTTTGTTGGCACACGGAGGACTCAGAGGGCCAGAGCTGTGTGCTGTTCTAGGTTGAAGTGGGAGAGTTCTCTTTTCCCCTCTCATGTGCTACACTGTTAGGAAAGTCTCAAATAAGTCTTTCCTTCCTCCCCACACCCCATGGAAGGAAATCCAGAATTAAATCCAAGGATGTTGTCTGAACAAGACCTTCTACCTGGAAGGACCACCAAACAAAGTGCCTGCCTTTCATAAAAGGAAATATCACCAAAGCACCATTTTTAATCATGATGAACAAATCATTCAAGTTCTTTGCTGTATGTCACCTAGAGCAAAATCACACTGGAGCCTGCTTTTATAGCTCAACCTGTAGTGACCGGACCCACCCCAGCAAAACCTCAAATTGCCCTGGCTGCCAGAGGCCAGAGAAATTAATCCCACTAAATCCCATTAAACCCAAGCGCAGGGCAGGTATCAGAACAGGACTGAATGCTGCAAAGCTCCTTACCATAATAAAGCAGCAAAGGTATTCCCAAAAGTCAATTAACAGACAGTTGCGTCAATTTTTTTTTTTTTAAATCCATGTATTAGCATGCTGGGAAGCTATACTCCTTGTTGATCTGAATGGATTTGGGGGTTTTGTCTTGTTTTTTCTCCCCTAACTTTAATCCTGGGCAACCCTCTAAGTATTGCTTTTTCAAAAGATTATTCTCTAGTAGCACTTTAAAAAAACAGCCTCACATTTTTTACTCAGTCCAAAGAAGCAACAAAAATCTGTTGATTTCATTGACGTCTCCTGGGGCTCTAAAGAGTCTAAAAATATTGAATGCAAGCCCTACATGGTCCTGCTACCAGGTATTATGATCTCTTGGAAGCATTTCTTTATCTTCACTTCCTCATTGGCCCTACTACCCAGTTCCCATGCACACTTTCATTCTGGGATTTCCAGTCCCACTGTTCTTCACCCTATTAATTGCTCCTTTCTGTGTAGACAGGGTTTGCAATGAATTTTCCTAAACAGCTTTCACGCTTTTGTTTCATTTACTACTTTCAGGAGGAAAACAGATGAAGTATTTGGAATTACCTAGCATGTCTTAGGAAATTTTTAAAAAGTGCAACCCCCAGGTACTGCTATTTCTCCAAGAATCCACCCAGCAGGACACCAGATGAAACAGCTAAATTGATTTCCCTGCCCTGACACTCACATGCTGACAGCCCACCACACTGAGGCGGGACCTAGGCAGCAGCAGACTAACACAGCCCCCAGGGAGAATTCCCCAAGCAGAAAGATGCACCTGGCACTCTGTGAGTCTTGAAGAAGGGCATCCTGACATGGTCCTGTCCTTGGCAGAAGATGAAAGTCTAGCTGGAGAAGTAAAACCCACAGACAGGAAACAGGGAGGGAACAAGGAAGTAGCTGCTAAGCTCCTGGGGGCTGATTCTTGGAGAAGTGAAGGCGGGTCGGAGGCGGCATCTGGAGGAGGTGAGACTTCAGCTGGTCCTTGAATGAACAGGATTAAAAACAGGCAGAGGGGAACAGGAAAGCATCTTGGGTAGTGGGTGAGCAGTTAGAGAAATGATAGAAAGGAGGCTGGGATAAGGGGTGGAGAAGGGGAGGCAGAATCAGGGGCCAGGAAGGCAGAAGCCAACTGCTCAAGGGTGGAGAGAAAGGTTTATCAACTGCGTCGTTTGCACAGGTGATGGCAGATGTAAAAAACCACAAGGGTGGCGAGGTCTCCTTGGACCAGCAATGGTGGGGAGCTGTTGTAAGCCCTGACCCTAGAGGAACAAGGGGAGAGAGCCCATACCTGGACCCAGGGAGGTCAACTCTCTGCAGGGCGCCACCTGGTGGAACCTGCAGTCTTTGTAGGGGGAGCCAGTCCCGTCCCAAGAGATCCCACAGGGAGGGAGCCGGGGAAGGCCCAGCCTGACCAATTGCCACCTGCCATGCTCCAGTCTCGTGCTGAGCACTGGCTGAGACCACACAGGTACCAGAGAACCCACCGGTGGCTCTAAAGATAACCAGCAGACACCTGGATGGAGGAAAGCAGAGAGCAACTCAGGAGGGGCACAGGGAAGAGAGCCAGCAAAGAATCACCTGGAAGCAGTGGCACCAAGTTGTGTAGCAACTCAGGTTGGACATGATGGGCATTTAGGCTAAATGTAGTGGATGAGGCTTCCTGAACAGGTGAACTGCAATCGGTCTTCTTGTCCCCCAGGTCTCTGCTCAGATATTAAATGAGCCCCCCAAACCCCAAACACATTCTAACACATCAGCCCTGTTTTATTTCCGTCGCAGCTCTCATCTGGAATTATCCTGTTCCCCTTGTGGTCTTTTATTGTCTGCCCCCAGGAGAGTCAACTTTCCTGAGAACTTCTTTTGTTTGTCACTGTTCTCCCAGCGCTGACAATAATGCCTGCCGGGGTCCCCACCTGCTGAAACCTAGACAATGATCACTCATGAACAAGAACAAAACATACAAACCCAAGACATAAATTGTGCTAAAAGCAAACTCAAGTCTACGAAGGAGCTAGGGAGCAGGGCAGGAAATGAGAGGGAGAGTAGGGAAAACTTCTTTCCTGCCAGATGTCACATGGTCAAGTGTTCTGCCCTGGTCACAGCAGGTGGCCAAAAAGTATGAGAGTTGGGGCTCTCTGTCACCTCCAAAGAGCTTTCTCTGCCATCCTTCATGGAGAGCTGAAGAGAGTCTCCAATCTGGCAGCCCAGCCACTACCTACATGGTCTCTCTCTCATCTGCTGAAGCACGGGGACAGCTCAGAGCTCGGAGTGCCTTTCCGGGGGGAGAACCAAATCCAGCCATACATGGATTTATGCTGCACCCATTTCCTGCAGGGGGAAGGTCTGTTCTGACATCAAACAGTCCGTCAGCATCTCTGTTCCAGAAACTGCTGGCATGATGAGTGGGCCGCACAGAGGTAGCGGGGGCAACGATCAGCTCATCTCTAATTATATGGGATTTACGATTAGGCAGCTAGTTTATTTTGGAACACTGAAATAACAAGACACACGGCACTGGAGGACGAGGGGGCGGAGCTCTAGCTTGGCCTTTAGAATATAATAGCTTGTCATCGCCATGGAAACCAGCTCCCTGGGAGTTGGCAGGCACCTTATTCTATAATTATAAGAGATCTGATAAGGGCTGGGGGTGTGTGTGTGTGGTTTTTTTCTTTATAAATTGTATTCAGTGGCTGAAAATAGAAGAACCTGGAGAACAAAGCCTTTTATTAACCAGCATCTGCTAAGAGGCGGCTGCACTTCAGCTGCCTGGAGAGGCTCTGCCTGCAAGCTCTGCAGATGTGCCCAGAATGCCAGGGGTTGGTCAGGAAGCAAAGTGCCCTCAGAGGAGAGGGGTGTGTCCAGGCAAACCGGGTGGAAATGTGGCTTCAGGCTGAAAAGGCCCATTCGGGCTCAGTGGAATGGACTGTACCTGCTGTCTGAGGGCAGGCTGCCCATGCCACCCACCCATGGAAAGCCTACAGGTCTCCTCCCTCCCTCTTCCCACCTACCCCTCATGCCCAGACTTCACGTCCAAGTGCAATCACAGCCATCCCAGCCATGGGGCTTGGGCTTCAGCAAAGTTCTCAAGTTTTCTGAACCTCCGTTCTTTTGCAATGAAAAATTGTTAAGAGGATTAAACAAAAGAAGGACAATGAAGGGAACATGTTTGGCAAACTGTAAAGTCTGTCACACACAGCTGGACTCTCTGAAGAACGGACCCAAACACACTTTGGGACTCCTCTGGTGGTGCAGGGAAGAATCTGCCTGCCAATGCAGGGGACACGCGTTCGAGCCCTGGTCTGGGAAGGTCCCACATGCCACGGAGCAGCTAAGCCCATGTGCCACAACTACTGAGCCCACATGCCACAACTCCTGAAGCCCGTGCGCCTAGAGCCCATGCTCCACAACAGGAGAAGCCACCACAATGAGAAGCCCGCGCACTGCAACGAAGAGTAGCCTCCGCTCACCGCAACTAGAGAAAAGCCCGCGCGGAGCAACGAAGACCCAACACAGCCAAAAATAAAATATAACAAAAAATTAATTAATTAATTAAAATAAAAATCAAACCCCCTATCTTCAAGTTGAATGATTTTGTCAATTCCACAGAAGATATTAATAACAGGAATGCCCAATAATAATCATAATCTTAATCATACCTTCCACTTGTACATTATTTTATAGCTTAAAAGTGTTTTCACCCTATTTTATTGCAGTTGTATGTTGCCTTAATGGAGAGAGCCCTGCCTGTGTTGACTCATTTATAAGGAAGCCCAGGAAGTTTGGACAGCTTCTTTTCTCAAAGGCCTTCCCTTTTTAAAATGGGTCATGGCCATTAAAAATGGAAGCCTAGCGGCTTCGAGTATGGCTGTCTATGTGAAGGGCACTGAGTCAATAAAATCACCAGGAGTTTTTTCTAAAGCTATTCAAACTCTAAAGAGTTCATCCAATTGCCCTCTAAAAGCAGGAAATGGGTGAGAATAATAGAGGAAAATGCTTTATTCAATTCATGACCATAGTCAGCCACTGTCCTGAATTCATATTCTTTAAAATCCAGAGATATATTTGGGGAGAACAATCACTCTTACATTGCTCCCCTACTGCATATAACTCCCATGGATCACCCATCAGTTCTGGAAATAGGAGCAGAGTGTTCACTGCTCAGTAGCTACCATCAGTTAGGGTTGTGTAACATTTCAAGTAATAGAATCCCAAATGAACAATGGCTAAAGTGAGATAAAAATGTATTTATCCCTCAAGTAAAGCTCCAGAGGTAGACAGCACAGGCTGGTACAGGGGCTTTGCTCATGGTGTCCTCAAGGACCCAGCTCATCACTCTGCCATCTTCATGGCCTGGCCTCATCCTCATGGTCCACCAGGGCAGCTAAAGCACTGGCTCTCACAACCACATTCCCCAGAGCTAGGTGGAGAAGGGACAAAGAATAGGGAGACAGAGAGTGCTAGTTGCCTGCCTTTTAAATAAGATTGCTAGAAGCTTCCATACAACAATTCTGCTCATATAACCAACAAGGGAGGCTGGAAAATGAAGTCTTTATGCTGGGCCACTAGGTTCCCAGCTTAAAGTCTGGGGTTCTAGAGGCAGGGAAGGTGTATTTTAGGGAAGACCAGCACCCTGCACCCACGTCTTTTACACTTTGACTCTGCTTCCACATCACTTTTGCCAGGTGACACATTTGGAATCATCCTCAAGTACAGGTTCAACTACATGGATCCAGGAAGTTTCTGGAAGGCCTGAGCTAAACAGAGGCCCTTGTGGTAAGTTACCCAGCAAACACATCTCATGCTCCTGGATGTACAGCCACATTAAAGGCATGGAGAAGTAGTTGGAACCACACTCCTAGACTCAGGAGTTTACCTTCTTTTGTGGTTCTCCTCTTCATTTCTCATGAGAAGCCACTACAACCCCAAAGCCCATGGTTGACAACAGCCAGAAACCCAACCCAACTGGTCTAAGCAAAAGCATGGACTTACTAGAAAGATGATAGATGATCTCATAGATTTCTAGGACAGGAGAATGTGTCTGGACCTCCGAAGCCATGCAGTCTCCCGTTCTCTCAGCATGTGTATCTTTCTTGTTGATGGCCTACTCTTTCCATGGAGAGGATAAGGGGGCTGCCAACAGCTTCTGAGCTTTCCATTTGGCCACTTCAGCAACCTAAGAGAGAGAGTGACCAGATGTTCCCTCTGGTTCAGAGTCACGAAACACCAGGAAGAAATTCATTGGTCCGGCTTAGTCAGATGTTGACACTGGGATAATCAGGTGTGTCCAGGTGGGCAGGGCCAGCTGAACCACGTGGACAGGACGAGAGAAAGGTGGTTCCTGTAAACAGGTAGCTTACTGGATAGATTAAACCAGTAAGTATCCATGGCAACAGTCATTTTCCAGTGATCAATTTCCACAACACATCAGAATTCTCTGGGAAACAGCCACAGAGTAGTTGTCACTGAATACGCTTTCACGTGGCTCTGCCCACCAGGTTTCCAGAGCCCCAAGGCACCCCGTTTTTCCTCCTTCTTCCCTGACGAAACAGGCTCTCTGCCCACAGCTCCAAAGGGCAGACAGGTGAACCCTTCCAGGCCTTGCCCAGTGAAGGGTACACCTCCAAATCAGTGGGGCATCAGACACCCAGGAAAGTATCAGACTAGATTATTTTGTCCCCCACCATAAATTTTAAAACAGACACCGGAAGGAGGCCTCTTAAAAAGTGAGCCCAAATACAATTACATCTACCCAGGAGGAAGTGGTCCCTGGGCACTTACACATCTCAGGATGTTTAAGCCCCTGAAGGTACTCTGAGAATCTTCTGCATTTCCACCTTACCATTCAACAGCTCAGAATCACCAGAAGCAGGTCAAATTAAACACCCACAAAAAAATTTTTTTTTAATTTTTAACATAACCCCTACCAGGAGAGATTGTCCCATAGCTACTGTCTCGATATACTGCATTAAATGGGCACCCCTGAGGTCATGCTGGTCAGGATCATTTTTATTTATTTATTTTATTTATTTTTTTAATAAATTTATTTATTTTTGTCTGCGTTGTGTCTTCATTGCTGTGCGTGGGCTTCTCATTGCGGTGACTTCTCTTTGTTGCAGAGCACGGGCTCCAGGCACACAGGCTTCAGTAGTTGTGGCTCGCGGGCTCTAGAGTGTAGGCTCAGTAGCTGTGGTGCATGGGCTTAGCTGCTCCATGGCACGTGGGATTTTCCCGGACCAGGGCTCGAACACATGTCCCCAGCATTGGCAGGCAGATTCTTAACCACTGCACCACCCGGGAAGTCCCAGCGTCATTTTTAGATAAGTTCTCAGCATCTCCTGTACACTTAGGATCTCATCTTGCATCATCTTTTCTTCAGATTTTCTCAAGAGTGAGAAAAACAAAAAGACTAAACATACCAACTCAGTCACCAAAGCATTCATCATGAAGCCATATTCATAGCTATTGCTAGACTATCCCTACTTTCCTCTCAGTGGCTCCCTTTAGATAAACTTTGCTGCTGTTCCCTCAGACCACAGAACAGAAGTCTCCCAAGGGCCACCTCACTGTCAGAGCAGCAAGAGAAAAGCAGAGGTTACCGGTGAGGCACTCACCTCTGTGCACTCCAGGAACTGAGCCCTGCCCTGCATGGCTCGCCCAGGCTGTGCAACGTGGTCTTCAAGGGCTAACCCAGGAGTCTTCCTCACTGGTGAGTGTCATGGCTGTTAGCACCGTGGAAACAATAATGAATTGTAAAAGTTTAGGGTTCAAGCCACAGCTTCATGACTTTCCATGGGAACTAAAGTCACGTAACCTTTCTCATCCTTGCTGACCACCAAAAAAGGATAATACCTCCCTCAAGAATTACATATTGGTATATGAAAGTCCTTTGCAACTGTAGGTTTTTAACTGCAGATAAAATGAAGTGTGCTGAATTCTCTGGCAGCATAAACACAGGGATTAAAGACATAGCTGCTGAAATGAAGAAATGCATACCGGCAGATTATGCAAAGAGACAATAACAATTGCTAATGTCAGTAAAAACTGCAGATCAGTCATCAGAAATGGGGCCAGAGTAGGATCTCCATTTCCTGTCTTCTTTATTCTCTTCCTGGAGAAGCTCCTTCACTGAGCTCCTGCAAGGGCCGAGCCATCTCCATTTATGAATTAAACATGTACTTTTTTGTTTAAAAAAATGAAGGTGTGATATTAAAAAACCCGTTACATCAATGCTGCTTACTCCTAATGTATAAATTCTCAAAATAAAATCCATTTCACTTCAGTTTTTTGAAAACCTGCTTTGTCTGCCTTACCTCTGGCCTTTGAAACCAACCTGACACATCTTTGAGCCGAGGACACACAACACTCGGGCGAGCTGCCGACACCCCATTCAGCCACAGGAAATACTCTGAACTTCTCTTTCACCTACTTTCTTTCCTCCAAATCTCATCCCTGCCTGTCAGTGATCTCCTGGCTCTTTAATTCCAACTTCAATCTTGCCTCTGGACTTGGAGACTTATTTATTCAGAATGTTTGGGTTCCTACCATATGCCCGGCACTGTTTGTTCACCTTGAACAAAACCATCAAAAACCTGTGGCTTCCTGGGGTTTATAGTCCAGTTTAGTCCTGATTCCTCATGTTAGAATCTTAGTTTCCTCTAATGGGTTCTGACTTGTCTGGACCTGGCATGGTTTATCCCCTTGGGACTCAGATGTTAATTCCATCATCAAGAAAAGGAGAAATTGAATGTAAATGTCACATGGAACTTTCTAGAAACCAGGTTCAATAAAACCCAGTCATCTATGACTGGCACACAAACCCCCAAAGCATAGGCATTTCAGTTCCCGTCAGCCTCCTTCCATGGACTCTCAACAGAAAATGGTCAAGGTAACCTCAGATCCTTTTGACATCCTCTTCTAGACTGGGACACTGGGCTGGATCCCTTTCCCTCGAAAACTGTCTTGGATGTGTTCATTATGCCACACAGGACTGTTCTCTCTGGAACCATTTAGAAGGTTAAGGAAGAGAAAACAAAGTACCGTCTTCAAAACAGAAGTTCCAAGTAATTGAAACACCAAATTTACTTGTGTTCAATTTCTGGCAATTTTGATGCTTTATCTCTGTCCCTGAACAATACTTTGAGGTTAAAAAATAAATAGCTTCATTTCTAGTACCAGTTTGAAAATTAGCCACTAGGTGGTGGGTTTCGTTGGCTTGCTTTTTCATATACTTTAAAATGTTTTTGTCTGGCACAATGTAGAGTTTAAAAAGAGTAGCAAAGTTTTCAAGGTAAGTGCAGGCCAGCTAGTGACTCCAGATCTCAATGTCCTAACAGTACATCAAATACTTATGACAGGGCTTCCCTGGTTGCACAGTGGTTAGGAATCCGCCTGCCAACGCAGGGGACACGGGTTCACGCCCTGGTCCAGGAAGATCCCACATGCCGCGAAGCAACTAAGCCCGTGTGCCACAACTACTTAGCCTACGCTCTAGAGCCGGCGGGCCACAACTACTGAAGCCTGCGAGCCACAACTACTGCAGCCCACGCGCCTGGAGCCCGTGCTCCGCAACAAGAGAAGCCACCGCAATGAGAAGTCCGCGCACCGCAATGAGGAGTAGCCCCCGCTCACCACAACTAGAGGAAGCCCGCGCGCAACAATGAAGACCCAACGCAGCCAAAAATAAAATTAATTTTTTTTAAAAAAGTTATGACGGCCAAAAGATGCAAAGGTGCTATAAAACTGGAAACAAAGGAAATTAATAATCCAATGTTCTCCAGACAAAATTTACACTAACCAAAGCATAGGTGAAGCCCCGGAACAGAAGAGCAGAGAAAGGAAGTTAAAAGGAATTTATGTTACTCGCCCCCCCCCGCCCCGCCCCGCCCCCGCCATTTCCTTGCAAACCTCTACCTCAGAGACATTAGGCCTTTGCTGCCCATGAAGCTAGTAGCCACTTTCCTACTGTAAAGAAACCAGTTTCTGAAATGACCATTGTTTGTTTCATACAGTAGCAGTCACTGGTGCTGCCTACCAAGTATTTCTCTCTCTTTCCTGGGTGTATGATAGGATTGCACTTCCCCAATCCCTTGAGACTAGGTATAGCAATATGAGTCGCTTTGGCCTGAGAAAAGTGATGTGTGCCACTTCTGGAGGGAAACTTTAACACCCAGTGCACAAGTAACCACACTCCTTTTGCCTCAGCAAAGGTGACCAGAAACTCTCCAGATAGTGGCTGTCCAACAGTCTGGATCCTGGATGAACCCTGCTGCCCCATGATGAGTGCTCAGCAGGAGTAGAAAACAAACCTAGTGTGTTAACGCAGTTACTTGTTACTGCAGCGTGACCTCACCCACGCTGACTTCTACTCATCTACCCTAAAAAAGGGTTGTCAGATATTCCTTACAAATATCAGACTCTCAGTGGATGCAAGGGTGAAAAGTATGCATTTTATATACGGAATCTAAAAACATGGTACTGATGAACCTAGTGGCAGGGCAGGAATAAAGACGGAGATGTAGAAGGGGAAGCTGGGATGAAATGAGAGACTAGCATTGACGTATATACACTACCAAATGTAAAATAGATAGCTAGTGGGAAGCAGCCGCATAGCACAGGGAGATCAACTCAATGCTTTGTGACCGCCTAGAGGGGTGGGATAGGGAGGGTGGGAGGGAGGGAGATGCAAGAGGGAGGGGATATGGGGATATATGTATACATATAGCTGATTCACTTTGTCATACAGCAGAAAGTAACACAACATTGTAAAGCAATTATACTCCAATAAAGATGTTAAAAAATATGCATTTTGTTTAAGAAATCAAAAGTATTTATATTTTGTAATATTTACATTTTTAAAACTGTTCTTTTAACTATAATAACTATATAGAGCAGGAGTTGGCAAATTTTTCTGTACAGGACCAGATAGCAAATATCTTAGCCTTCGTGGGCCATATGGTCTTTGTCACAAGTACTCAACCCTGCCAATGTCTCACAAAAGCAGTCATAGACAACATTTAAGTGAATGCCAATGGTTGTGTTTCAATAAGACTTCACTTACAAAAACACATGGTTGGCCACATTTGGTCCACAGGCCATGGTTCTGCCAACCCCTGGTAGACAGCATTGAAGAGGGAACAGAATTGACTTTATACTGGCTTCTCCCATCATTCAGCTCCATTTATTGACTTACACATTGTTCATTATACTGAGAAATCTTTCTACAACTGCATTCAGGACAGGAATCAAAGCAGGAGAAGTTAATTTTCACAATTTTAGAGCTTCTATTAATTAAATAACTGTGTGGCCCCACAGGGAAATAAATGGTATAGTTAAAGTAAGAACTTCATCATAAAGGGAATTAGGAAAGAGGCCTTCTTTTTTCCTATGTGAGAGTCATTACATTTTTCTGATTTCATCTATGGTTGGATATTTATTACTAGAAATGCAGCATGCACTGAGGCTACAAAAATGCAATATACAAACTATCCAAAGGACACATTTCCCTGGCTACCTTGCATAAATATTTAAAACTTATTTTTAAATGTTCAATAAATATACTGGAAAACAATTGCTTGTACAATGCAGATGTAACCCTTTTTTCAAAAAGCAATTTCTGATATCAAGGAATTAAATTTTCTCATAATGAAATAAAGGGTCAATTTATTTCTTATTTTGAGCAGTGACTATTATGACTACAGTATAAGTGAACAGAATAGACATGGTTCTGGAACTGTTGCCTATTGTAGGAGGGTGAATTACTGGCTCAGAGTTCTTTCTTTCTCCCTCATCCTGTCAACAGACTCCACAGTTTACCTCTCCATCCCATTGATGGTGGGCTCAGCCATGTGACTTGCTTTGGCCAATGGAATGTCGACAAAACGACAGTGTGGCATTTCAGAGCAGAGGCCTTTAATGACCTCTCATAAGTTTGCTTCCCCGTCTTGCACTTCTGCCATCTTCCATGAGGAAAACAGGTGATTGCAGCTGCTCTCTGTGATGTCCAAAGCAAGGAACAGACTTGAACCCAACTCTTAGCCTAAAGTTGAACCATTCCAACTAACCTGCAGACCTGTGGGTGAGGAAATTAATGTTTGTTGTTATACACCATTGAGATTCTGGAGTTGTTCGTTATGCAGTATTATCACATCAATAGTTGACTAATACAGTTATTATTGACCATTTTTTATTACTTAATCCGAAAAATGTTTTCACAATGCCATATGAAAAATTATAATTTGTAAATAAATAGTCATTAGTTCAGTAAAAATGTTTCAACTCACTCAAGAAACGGAGCCATCAAGTGTGATTAAGCCTAATAATTTTACATTTTCAAAAACCTCTGAACTTTTCTAATTTTTAAATAGTGCAGCAAGATAGTATTTTTTCTTTTTGACATCTTTATTGGAGTATAATTGCTTTACAATGGTGTGTTAGTTTCTACTGTATAACAAAGTGAATCAGCTATACATATACATATTACATATATCCCCATATCTCCTCCCTCTTGCATCTTCCTCCCACCCTCCCTATCCCACCCCTCTAGGTGGTCACAAAGCACTGAGCTGATCTCCCTGTGCTATGCGGCTGCTTCCCACTAGCTATCTATTTTACATCTGGTAGTACATATAAGGCCATGCCACTCTCTCACTTCATCCCAGCTTACCCTTCCCCCTCCCCGTGTCCTCAACTCCATTCTCTACATCAGTGTCTTGATTCCTGTCCTGCCCCTAAGTTTGTCAGAACATTTTTTCTTTTCTTTTTTTTTTTTTAGATTCCATATATCTATGTATTAGCTTACAGTATTTGTTTTTCTCTTTCTGACTTACTTCACTCTGTAGGACAGACTCTAGGTCCATCCACCTTACTACAAATAACTCAATTTCGTTTCTTTTTATGGTTGAGTAATATTCTATTATATATATGTGCCACATCTTCTTTATCCATTCATCTGTCGATGGACACTTAGGTTGCTTCCGTGTCCTGGCTATTGTAAATAGTGCTGCAATGACACTGACAAAGGATTAATCTCCGGGAGCTTCCGGGAAGATGGCTGAAGAGTAAGACGCGGAGATCACCTTCCTCCCCACAGATACACCAGAAATACATCTACAGAACACCTACTGAACGCTGGCAGAAGACCTCAGACCTCCCAAAAGGCAAGAAACCCCCAACATACCTGGGTAGGGCAAAAGAAAAAAGAATAAACAGAGACAAAAGGATAGGGACGGGACCAGCACCAGTGGGAGGGAGCTGTGAAGGAGGAAACGTTTCCACACACTAGGAAGCCCCTTCGCGGGCGGAGACTGCGGGTGGCGGAGGGGGAAAGCTTCGGAGCCGCGGAGGAGAGCACAGCAACAGGAGTGCGGAGGGCAAAGCAGAGAGATTCCCGCACAGAGGATCAGGGCCGACCAGCACTCACCAGGCCGAGAGGCTTGTCTGCTCACCTGCCGGGGCGGGCGGGGCTGCGAGCTGAGGCTTGGGCTTCGGTCGGAGCGCAGGGAGAGGACTGGGATTGGCTGCGTGAACACAGCCTGCAGGGGGTTAGTGCGCCACGGCTAGCCGGGAGGGAGTCCAGGGAAAAGTCTGAACCTGCCGAAGAGGCAAGAGACTTTTTCTTCCCTCTTTGTTTCCTGGTGCGCGAGGAGAGGGGATGAAGAGCGCTGCTTAAAGGAGCTCCAGAGACGGGCGCGAGCCGCGGCTAAAAGCGCGGACCCCAGAGACGGGCATGAGACGCTAAGGCTGCTGCTGCCGCCAGCAAGAAGCCTCTGTGCGAGCACAGGTCACTATCCACACCCCCATTCCGGGGAGCCTGTGCAGCCAGCCACTGCCAGGGTCCCGAGATCCAGGGACAACTCCCCCGAGAGAACGCACGGCGTGCCTCAGGCTGGTGCAACGTCACACCGGCGCGACGTCACACCGGCCTCTGCCGCCGCAGGCTCGCCCCGCCCTCCGTGCCCCTCCCTTCTCCCGGCCTGAGTGAGCCGGAGCCCCCGAATCAGCGGCTCCTTTAACCCCATCCTATCTGAGCGAAGAACAGACGCCCTCCAGCAACCTACACGCAGGAAGGTCAAATCCAAAGCTGAGCCACTGGGAGCTGTGAGAACAAAGAAGAGAAAGGGAAATCTCTCCCAGCAGCCTCAGAAGCAGCGGATTAAAGCTCCACAATCAACTTAATGTACCCTGCATCTGTGGAATACATGAATAGACACCAAATCATCCCAAATTGAGGAAGTGGAATTTGAGAGCAAGATTTGTGATTTTTTTCCCTTTTTCCTCTTTTTGTGAGTGTGTGTGTGTATGCTTCTGTGTGAGATTTTGTCTGTATAGCTTTGCTTCCACCATTTCTCCTAGGGTTCTATCCTTCCTTTTTTTTTTTTAATTTGTTTTTCTTTTTTTCTTAATAATTATTTTTTTATTTTAATAAATTTATTATATTTTATCTTACTTTATTTTATTTTACTTTATATTCTTTCTTTTTTTCCTTCCCTCCTTGCTTCCTTCCTCCCTCCCTCCCTCCCTCCATTCTTTCTTTCTTTCTTTCTTTCTTTCTTTCTTTCTTTCTTTCTTTCTTCTTCTACTAATTCTTTCTTTCTAATTTTTCTCCCTTTTATTCTGAGCCATGTGGATGAAAGGCTCTTGGCGCTCTCAGGAGTCAGTGCTGTGCCTCTGAGGTGGGAAAGCAAACTTCAGGACACTGGTCCACAAGAGACCTCCCAGCTCCACATAATATCAAATGGCCAAAATCTCCCAGAGATCTCCATCTCAAAACCAGCACCCAGCTTCACTCAACGACCAGCAAGCTACAGTGATGTACATTCTATGCCAAACAACTAGCAACACAGGAACACAACCCCACCCATTAGCAGAGAGGCTGCCTAAAATCATAATAAGTCCACAGACACCCCAAAACACACCACCAAATATGGACCTGCCCACCAGAAAGACAAGATCCAGCCTCATCCACCAGAACACAGGCACTAGTCCCCTCCACCAGGAAGCCTACACAGCCCACTGAACCAACCTTAGCCACTGGGGACAGACACCAAAAACAACGGGAACTACAAACCTGCAGCCTACAAAAAGGAGACCCCAAACACAGTAAGATAAGCAAAATGAGAAGACAGAAAAACACACAGCAGATGAAGGAGCAAGATAAAAACCCACCAGACCTAATAAATGAAGAGGAAATAGGCAGTCTACCTGAAAAAGAATTCAGAATAATGATAGTAAAGATGATCCAAAGTCTTGGAAAGAGAATAGACAAAATGCAAGAAACATTTAACAAGGACCTAGAAGAACTAAAGATGAAACAAGCAACAATGAACAACACAATAAATGAAATGAAAAATACTCTAGATGGGATCAGTAGCAGAATAACTGAGGCAGAAGAACGGATAAGTGACCTGGAAGATAAAATAGTGGAAATAACTACTGCAGAGCAGAATAAAGAAAAAAGAATGAAAAGAACTGAGGACAGTCTCAGAGACCTCTGGGACAACATTAAATGCACCAACATTCGAATTATAGGGGTCCCAGGGGAAGAAGAGAAAAAGGAAGGGACTGAGAAAATATTTGAAGAGATTATAGTTGAAAACTTCCCTAATATGGGAAAGGAAATAGTTAATGAAGTCCAGGAATCACAGAGAGTCCCATACAGGATAAATCCAAGGAGAAATACTCCAAGACACATATTAATCAAACTGTCAAAAATTAAATACAAAGAAAACATATTAAAAGCAGCAAGGGAAAAACAACAAATAACACACAAGGGAATCCCCATAAGGTTAACAGCTGATCTTTCAGCAGAAACCCTGCAAGCCAGAAGGGACTTTCAGGAAATATTCAAAGTGATGAAGGAGAAAAACCTGCAACCAAGATTACTCTACCCAGCAAGGATCTCATTCAGATTTGATGGAGAAATTAAAACCTTTACAGAGAAGCAAAAGCTGAGAGAGTTCAGCACAACCAAACCATCTTTACAACAACTGCTAAAGGAACTTCTCTAGGCAAGAAACACAAGAGAAGGAAAAGACCTACAATAACGAACCCAAAACAATTAAGAAAATGGGAATAGGAACATACATATCGATAATTACCTTAAATGTAAATGGACTAAATGCTCCCAGCAAAAGACACAGATTAGCTGAATGGATACAAAAACAAGACCCATATATTTGCTGTCTACAAGAGAGCCACTTCAGACCTAGAGACACATAGAGACTGAAAGTAAGGGGATGGAAAAAGATATTTCATGTAAATGGAAACCAAAAGAAAGCTGGAGTAGCAATTCTCATATCAGACAAAATAGACTTTAAATAATATTAGAAGAGACAAAGAAGGACACTACATAATGATCAAGGGATCGATCCAAGAAGAAGATATAACAATTGTAAATATTTATGCACCCAACATAGGAGCACCTCAGTACATAAGGCAAACACTAACAGCCATAAAAGGGGAAATCGACAGTAACACATTCATAGTAGGGGACTTTAACACCCCACTTTCACCAATGGACAGATCATCCAAAATGAAAATAAATAAGGAAACACAAGCTTTAAATGATACATTAAACAAGATGGACTTAATTGATATTTATAGGACATTCCATCCAAAAACAACAGAATACACATTTTTCTCAAATGCTCATGGAACATTCTCCAGGATAGATCATATCATGGGCCACAAATCAAGCCTTGGTAAATTTAAGAAAATTGAAATTGTATCAAGTATCTTTTCCGACCACAACGCCATGAGACTAAATCTCAATTACAGGAAAAGATCTGTAAAAACACAAACACATGGAGGCTAAACAATACACTACTTAATAACGAAGTGATCACTAAGAAATCAAAGAGGAAATAAAAAAATACATAGAAACAAATGACAATGGAGACACGACGACCCAAAATCTATGGGATGCAACAAAAGCAGTTCTAAGAGGGAAGTTTATAGCAATACAATCCTACCTTAAGAAACAGGAAACATCTCGAATAAACAACCTAACATTGCACCTAAAGTAATTAGACAAAGAAAAACAAAAAAACCCCCAAAGTTAGCAGAAGAAGAGAAATCATAAAAATCAGATCAGAAATAAATGAAAAAGAAATGAAGGAAAGAATAGCAAACATCAATAAAACTAAAAGCTGGTTCTTTGAGAAGATAAACAAAATTGATAAACCATTAGCCAGACTCATCAAGAAAAAAAGGGAGAAGACTCAAATCAATAGAATTAGAAATGAAAAAGAAGTAACAACTGACACTGCAGAAATACAAAAGATCATGAGAGATTACTACAAGCAAATCTATGCCAATAAAATGGACAACCTGGAAGAAATGGACAAATTCTTAGAAATGCACAACCTGCCGAGACTGAACCAGGAAGAAATAGACAATATGAACAGACCAATCACAAGCACTGAAATTGAAACTGTGATTAAAAATCTTCCAAGAAACAAAAGCCCAGGACCAGATGGCTTCACAGGCGAATTCTATCAAACATTTAGAGAAGAGCTAACACCTATCCTTCTCAAACTCTTCCAAAATATAGCAGAGGGAGGAACACTCCCAAACTCGTTCTAAGAGGCCACCATCACCTTGACACCAAAAGCAGACAAAGATGTCACAAAGAAAGAAAGCTACAGGCCAATATCACTGATGAACATAGATGCAAATATCCTCAACAAAATACTAGCAAACAGAATCCAACAGCACATTAAAAGGATCATACACCATGATCAAGTGGGGTATATCCCAGGAATGCAAGGATTCTTCAATATATGCAAATAGATCAATGTTACACAACATATTAACAAATTGAAGGAGAAAAACTATATGATAATCTCAATACATGCAGAAAAAGCTTTTGACAAAATTCAACACCCATTTAGGATAAAAACCCTGCAGAAAGTAGGCATAGAGGGAACTTTCCTCAACATAATAAAGGCCATATATGACAAACCCACAGCCAACATCGTCCTCAATGGTGAAAAACTGAAAGCATTTCCACTAAGATCAGGAACAAGACAAGGTTGCCCACTCTCACCACTCTTTTTCAACATAGTTTTGGAAGTTTTAGCCACAGCAATCAGAGAAGAAAAGGAAATAAAAGGTATACAAATCGGAAAGGAAGAAGTAAAGCTGTCACTGTTTGCAGATGACATGTTACTCTACATAGAGAATCCTAAAGATGCTACCAGAAAACTACTAGAGCTACTCAATGAATTTGGTAAAGTAGCAGGTTACAAAATTAATGCACAGAAATCTCTGGCATTCCTGTACACTAATGATGAAAAATCTGAAATTGAAATCAAGAAAACACTCCCCTTTACCGTTGCAACAAAAAGAATAAAATATCTCGGAATAAACCTACCTAGGAAACAAAAGACCTGTATGCAGAAAATTATAAGACACTGATGAAAGGAATTAAAGCTGATACAAATAGATGGAAAGATATACCATGTTCCTGGATTGGAAGAATCAACATTGTAAAAATGACTCTACTACCCAAAGCAATCTACAGATTCAATGCAATCCCTATCAAACTAAGACTGGTATTTTTCACAGAACTA
The DNA here is from genome assembly GCF_005190385.1 of Monodon monoceros. Taxonomy (NCBI): domain Eukaryota; kingdom Metazoa; phylum Chordata; class Mammalia; order Artiodactyla; family Monodontidae; genus Monodon; species Monodon monoceros. Next base: position 30,387,365 of record NW_021703782.1, on the reverse strand, counting down.
GAACAAAAAAATTTCACAATTTGTATGGAAACACAAAAGACCCCGAATAGCCAAAGCAATACTGAGAACGAAAAACGGAGCTGGAGGAATCAGGCTCCCTGACTTCAGAGTATACCACAAAGCTACAGTAATCAAGAAAGTATGGTACTGGCACAAAAACAGAAAGATAGATCAATGGAACAGAAAGCCCAGAGATAAACCCATGTGCATATGGTCACCTTATCTTTGATAAAGGAGGCAGGAATGTACAGTGGAGAAAGGACAGCCTCTTCAATAAGTGGTGCTGGGAAAACTGGACAGATACATGTAAAAGTATGAGATTAGATCACTCCCTAACACCATACACAAAAATAAGCTCAAAATGAATTAAAGACCTAAATGTAAGGGCAGAAACTATCAAACTCTTAGAGGAAAACATAGGCAGAACACTCTATGACATAAATCACAGCAAGATCCTTTTTGACCCACCTCCTAGAGAAATGGAAATAAAAACAAAAATAAACAAATGGTACCTAATTAAACTTCAAAGCTTTTGCACAGCAATGAAACCATAAACAAGACCAAAAGACAACCCTCAGAATGGGAGAAAATATTTGTAAATGAAGCAACTGACAAAGGATTAATCTCCAAAATTTTTAAGCAGCTCAGTATCAAAAAAACAAACAACCCAATCCAAAAATGGGCAGAAGACCTAAATAGACATTTCTCCAAAGAAAATATACAGGCTGCCAACAAACACATGAAAGAATGCTCAACATCATTAATCATTAGAGAAATGCAAATCAAAACTACAATGAGATATCATCTCACACCAGATAGAATGGCCATCAACAAAAAAATCTAGAAACAATAAATGCTGGAGAGGGTGTGGAGAAAAGGGAACCCTCTTACACTGTTGGTGGGAATGTAAATTGATACAGCCACTGTGGAGAACAGTATGGAGGTTCCTTAAAAAACTACAAATAGAACTACCATATGACCCAGCAATCCCACTACTGGGCATATACCCTGAGAAAACCATAATTCAAAAAGAGTCATGTACCAAAATGTTCATTGCAGCTCTATTTACAATAGCCCAGAGGTGGAAACAACCTAAGTGTCCATCATCGGATGAATGAATAAAGAAGATGTGGCACATATATACAATGGAATATTACTCAGCCATAAAAAGAAACGAAATTGAGCTATTTGTAATGAGGTGGATAGACCTAGAGTCTGTCATACAGAGTGAAGTAAGTCAGGAAGAGAGAGACAAATACCATATGCTAACACATATTTATGGAATTTAAGGGGAAAAAAATGTCATGAAGAACCTACCAGTAAAACAGGTATAAAGACACAGACCTACTACAGAATGGACTTGAGGATATGGGGAGGGGGAAGGGTAAGCTGTGGCAAAGCGAGAGAGAGGCATGGACATATATACACTACCAAACGTAAGGTAGATAGCTAGTGGGAAGCAGCCGCATAGCACAGGGAGATCAGGTCTGTGCTTTGTGACCGCCTGGAGGGGTGGGATAGGGAGGGTGGGAGGGAGGGAGATGCAAGAGGGAAGAGATATGGGAACATATGTATATGTATAACTGATTCACTTTGTTATAAAACAGAAACTAACACACCATTGTAAAGCAATTATACTCCAATAAAGATGTAAAAAAATAATAATAATAAAAAGGCTCAATCTCCAAAATATACAAAGAGCTCATGCAGCTCAATATCAAAAAAACAAACAACCCAATCCAAAATGGGCAGAAGAACTAAATAGACATTTCTCCAAAGAAGATATACAGATTGCGAAGAAACACATGAAAGGTTAGCATTTTGAAGTACTAACAAATGTGTCCTCAACTATTCCCTGTGTTTCACTGAATTATTACCCCTAGGACCTTATCTCAGCCCACGGGCTAGAAAAGAGACACCTATTAACTTAGGAAGGAATGTTTCCAATAATGGACTGCAAGCCATTAATGGATCACAAAATCAATTAAGTAGGTCTCAACCAATATATTTTAAACAAAAAATAGAATAGAAAACATCAGATTGTCTCATACGTAAAAAGGTAAACATTGTGTCACAATTATATATGGGAAAAACAGAAACTGAAATGTGATGTCAAAATTATTAAAAATTGTATATGTATGGCTGATTAAATTTGTTATAAAGCAGAAACTAACACACCATTGTAGAGCAATTATACTCCAATAAAGATGTTAAAAAAAAAGAAATTATTAAAAATTTTTGAGAGCCACTGCCTTAAAGGAAGTTTATTTTAATAGAAACAGAGGAATCAAATATTTGGCTCTAGTTCAATACTGGACCCTTCTACAAATTGTAATTAGCACTTTACTTTCTGCATCATTCTGAGACCATAACTACACATAATGTAAAATAGAAAGACATTATTTAAAAATGAAAAAGACCGCAGCAAATTATATGCTAAACAGTGAATTACTGAAGTCATTTCTATTAAAATCAGGACCAAGATAGGAACGTATACTATGACCACTACTTCTCAATAATGTTTAGAAACATTTAGCTAATGCACAAAAGCAAAATAAACAGAATATGAAAAAGAAGATAAATATCTTTCTTTCCTTATAGATGACATTATTATATTCCTAGAGAACTTAAGATTTAATAAAACACAGAATTAATTTGGTAAAGAGGCTAATTATAAAATAAATATATATAAAATAACATCTTTTATCCAGATTCACAATAACCAATCAGAAATGTAAGTGAAAAAAATTCTAAGTTGTGATCAGAACTGTATAATATATAGGAAGAAGTATTATTTTTAATATAAATTTAGTTATTTATTTTTGGCTGTGTTGAGTCTTTGTTGCTGCACACGGGCTTTCTCTAGCTGAGGTGAGCGGGGGCTACTCTTCGTTGTGGTGCGCGGGCCTCTCATTGCTGTGGCTTCTCTTGTTGCGGAGCCTGGGCTCTAGGCGCACGGGCTTCAGTAGTTGTGACACGTGGGCTTCTGTAGTTGTGGCACATGGGCTCAGTAGTTGTGGCTCGCGGGCTCTAGAGTGCAGGCCTCAGTAGTTGTGCACAGGCTTAGTTGCTCCACGGCATGTGGGATCTTCCCAGACCAGGGCTCAAACCCTTGTCACCTGCACTGGCAGGCAGATTCTTAACCACTGCACCACCAGGGAAGTTCCAGGAACAAGTATGTTTCTTTAAGCTATAGTATGTAAGTGAAAAGGCAAGCCACCGAGTAGGAAAAGCTATTTGCAAAGCAAATATCCAACAAAAAAGAAAACCTTATATCCAGAATATATTAAAAATTCTTTCAAATCAATAAGAAAAAGACAATCCAGTTTTTTTTAAAGCAAAAGATTTAAACCAGACACTTCATGAAAGAGGCTATCCCAAATCAATAAGCATATGAAAGATACTCAGCATCATTAGTCCCGATGAGATACACTACGTACTCATCAGAATGGCTATCTTTTTAATAACTGACAATGCTAAGTTGGCAAGAATGGAAACAAATGGAACTCTCACAGTGCTGGCAGTAGTGTCAGTTGGTACTGGTACTTTGGGAAAAGTCTGGGATTCTCTGTGAGAGGTGAACATATGCATACATACATATTCCTGGCATATACTGGATGAAAATGTGTACATAAGTGTACCAACAGACATGTATAAGCATGCTTTTGGTATCATTCATAGTAGCCCAAACTAGAAACAACCCCCCAAATGTCCATCAAGAGTAGAATGGAGGGGTAGAAATGTAAAATGATGCAGCCACTGTGGAAAATGGTATGGTGATTCCTCAAAAAATTAAACATAGAATTATCTCAAGGTCCAGCAATTCCACTTCTGGATATATACTCAAAAGAATAGAAAGCAGAAATTTGAGTGGATATAGGTACACCCATGTTCCCATGAACAATATTCACAATAGCCAGAGTGTGGAAGCAAGCCAAGGGTCCGTTAATAGATGAATGGATAAACAAGATGCTGTATATCTATACAATAGAATATTATTCAGCCTTAAAAGGAAGGAAAGTCTGATACATACTACAACATATATGAACCTTGAAAACATTATGCTAAGTGAAATAAGCCAGACACAAAAGGACAAATATTATATGATTCCACTTATATGAAGTCCCTATAGTAGTCAAACTCACAGAGGCAGAAAGTAGAATGGTGGTTGGCAGGGGCTGGGGAAAGGGGGACTGGGGAATTATTGTTTAATGGGTATGGAGTTTCACTTTGGGATGATGAAAATTTCTGGAGATAGATGGTGGTGATGGTTGCACAACAGTATAAATGTGCTTAATGCCACTGAACTGTACACTTTAAAATGGTAAATTTTATGTTACGTATATTTTACCACAATAAAAAATTTTAAGAGTAAAATTGATAAATAGTGATATATTCATAGAGTGAAAGACAGCCTCTTCAATAAATGGTGTTGGGAAAACTGAACAGCTACATGCAAAAGAATCAAACTGGATTACTCTCTCACACCATACACAAAAATAAATTCAAAATGGATCAAAGACTTAATTGTAAGACCTGAACCATAAAACTTCTAGAAGAAACCATAGGGAGTATGCTCTTTGACATCAGTCTTAGTAATATTTTTTTGACTATGTCTCCTCAATCAAGGAAAACAAAAGCAAAGTAAACAAATGGGACTACATCAAACTAAAAAGCTTTTGCACAGTGAAGGAAGCTATCAACAAAACAACAAGGCCCCCTACTCAATGGGAGAAGATATTTGCAAACAATATATCCAATAAAGGGTTAATATCCAAAATATACAAAGAACTCATTCAACTCAACATCAAAAAAACAAACAACCCAATTAAAAATGGGCAGTGGATCTGAATAGACATTTTTTCAAAGAAGACATACAGATGGCTAACAGGCACAGGAAAAGATGCTCAACATCACTAATCATCAGGGAAATGCAAATCAAAACGACAATGAGCTCTCATCTCACACCTGTCAGAATGGCTATCATCAAAAAGACAACAAATAACAAATGTTGGCAAGGATGTGGAGAAAAGGGAAACGTCGTGCACTGTTGGTGGAAATTAAATTGGTACAGCCACTAAGGAAAACAGTATGGAGATCGCTCAAATAATTAAAAATATAATTACTATATGATCCAGCAATTCCACTTCTAGGTATTTACCCAAAGAAATCAAAAACATGAATTAAAAAAGATACGTGCACCCCTAAGTTCATTGCAGCATTATTTACAATAGCCAAGGTATGGAAGCTACTTAAGTGCCCATCAATAGGTGAATGGCTAAAGAAGATGTGGTATATGTATACAATGGAATATTACTCAGCCATAAAAAAAAGAATGAAATCTTGCCATTGTGATAACATGGATGGACCTAGAGGATATTATGCTAAATGAGTAAGTCAGACAGAGAAAAATAAATACTGTATGATTTCACTTATATGCGGAATCTAAAAAACAAATGAACAAAGGTAAAAAAACAGAAACAGAGTTACAGATACAGAGAACAAACAGGTGGTTGTCAGAGGGGAGAGGGGTGAGGGGAGGAAAGAAATAGTTGTGGGAGACTAAGAGGTACAAAGTTCCAGTTGCAAAATAAGTGGGTCATGGGTATGAAATGTACAGTGTGGGAAATATAGTCAATAACTAAGTAATATCCTAGTATGGAGACATACTGTAGCTAGACTTATCATGGTGATCATTTTGAAATATATAGAAATATCCAACTACTATGTTGTGTAATAGGAACTAACATAGGGTTGTAGGTCAATTATACTTCAAAAACAAACTCATAGAAAAGGAGATCAGATTTGCGGTTACCAGAGGCAGGGGGTGGGGGAGAGGGAATTGGATGAAGGCAGTCAAAGGTACAAATTTCCTGTTATCAGGTAAATAAGTATTAAAGATGTAATATACTGGCTTCCCTGGTGGCGCAGTGGTTGAGAGTCCGCCTGCCGATGCAGGGGACACGGGTTCATGCCCCGGTCCGGGAAGATCCCACATGCCGCAGAGCGGCTGGGCCCATGAGCCATGGCCGCTGAGCCTGCACGTCCGGAGCCTGTGCTCTGCAACGGGAGAGGCCACAACAGTGAGAGGCCTGTGTATCGCAAAAAAAAAAAAAAAGTAATATACAACATCATAAATATATTTAACACTGCTGTATGTTATATATGAAAGAGAATAAAACCTAAGAATTCTGTTCACAAGAAAAAATTTTTTTTCTATTTCTTTAATTTTGTGTCTGTACAAGATGATGCATGTTCACCGAACTTATTGTGATAATCATTTCATAATGTATGTAAATCAAATCCTTATGCTGTACACCTTAAACAAACAGTGCTGTATGTCAATTATATCTCAGTAAAACTGAAAAGAGAGAGAGGGAGGGGGGAGGGAAGGAGGGAAGGAGAGGGGAGGGAAGGAGGGAGGGAAAGAGGGAGAGAGGGAGGGAGGGAGGAAGGAAGGGAAGAATGAAGGAATGAAAGAAGGAAGGGAGAAAGAAAGCAATCCCACAAGAAAAAATAAATATAAACAAAATTTTAAGAGTAAAATGGATAAATTGGATGTATTCTATGTAATGTAATAATATATAACAATGAAAATGAAGAAACTTCTGCTGCACAATAACACAGATTTAAAATTTTTGTTATCCAATAGCTTAAAATGTACATGTGTGTATTTGAATATGTATATAAAGTAAACAATGACAAAAATAAATGCAAAGGGACAATTTTACATCCTTAGGACTTTAGAGAACACATTTCTAGCAGTTTTAGAATTGCATTATGTTCCAGCTTTAACCATGAAGCTTTCTGAAAACTGAAGCCAAGAAAATTTCAAATGATCAAGGCAAATGTTTTTATAACTTTTCTTTTAATATTTTTTAAAATTTAATAAACAAGAAGGAAAAATATCAGACTATTTTTTTCATACTGGGCCCTGGCATCCCTTCCCTAAACTGCATTGTCAGTTGGCTTCCTGCACCATTCTGAGGTTGTAACTACATGGAAAGCAATCTGGCTAGGAGCTGAAATAGACAAGGCAGAAAATGATCACTTCCAAGGTGTGAGGTTTGGAGGAGGGACAGAGTCAGGAATGGCCATTGGAGAAGTGTCCCGAAGAGACTGCAATTTTTTCTTGACTGTTTCTGATGCAGAAACAATAATAGATTATTTCAAAAGAACTACATTAGCATCCAGTTATTCAACAGTCCTTACAAGGAGAGAAAATGCCTGCACAGTTAGCCAAGTGTGATGCACAAGCACTCACCCTCATCCCTTAAGATCTGAGAGGACACTGACAGCATTCTGGTGACAATGAGGGGGACTGAGGCCAACCCCTGTCCCTAGCCAGGTGAACCAAGCTTGACTAGCCCTCCACTGCTTCAATGTCAATAAATAGGAAAAAGCAGCACGGAGCCTAGGAAGCAACGTAGCATGACTGGAGAAAATGGAAACAGTAAACTCAGGTTGCAGAAGAGAAACACACTTTTTTTAAGAGCTAAAATCCATTATATTTATTTTTTAAAAAGAATGAGAAACACTCAAATTAAGCTGGAAAGTTATTCCCAAAACTTGTAGCCCTATACTACTCTGCTTTTAAATTTTTTTTTTATTTCCTTAAAACATGAAATACATAAGGGTGGTATGTTAAATAGTGTTCCCCCAAAACTCACGTCCCCCCAGGACCTCAGAACTGGTCACTTTGGAAATAGGATCTTGGCAGATGTAATTAGTTAAATTAAGATGAAGTCATACTGGATTAGGGTGGGCCTTATAGGAAGGCCTTATAGCGTGGTGTCCTTAAAGGAAAAAGAGACACACAGAGACCCACACAGGGAAGAAGGCCATGTGAAGATGAGGGCAGAGATTGGAGGGATACACGTACAAGCCAAGGATAGCTGGGAGCCACTAGAACTAAGACGAGGCAAGGAAGGTTTCTTCCCTAGAGCCATCAGAAGAAACCTGGCCCTGTTGACACCTTGATTTAGTTGCCAGAACTAAATTTCAGACAACAGAGAATATATTTCTGTTGTTTTAAGATGCCTCCTTTGTGACAATTTGTTATAGTAGCCCTGGGAAACTAATACTGTGAGATATACAAAAGGGTGTATATATATATGTAAATGGACAGTTCATAATCAATAACAATAAAATAAACACCCATTTATCCACAATCTAACTTAAGAAAGAAAAGTTACTGGTAATTTTGAAACCCCTAGAGCACCCCTCCCAACTCACAGCCCCCACTCCTTGTCTCTACTATCTGGATTTTGTATTAAGCTTTTATCCTTTTATTTTTAATTTATTTATACATATGGATAAATCCCCAAACAATATATTGTTTAGTTTTGCTTGTTTTGAGCTTTTATGTGAATTGAGTTATACTTTACATATTGTTCGTTTTGTGTTTTTTACACAGTATTTTGTTTTTGAAAGTAATTCATGATGATGTGTAATATTGCCTGTACAATATATTTTTTCATTTTACAACTAATCACACTATTGCCCAATATTTTTCCATTATAAACAATAGTACCATGAACATTCTTTATATGTCTCCTAATACACATGTGCACTGTTAGGGAATATAGCGACCTGAATTGGAATAGGCTTAGACTTGAAACAGAGTTTCTACCTAATAGAAGAATTGCTGAATTATAGGGTACGTTTATGTTCAACTTTACGAAAATTATATTTTTAAAATAATAATAATAGTATTAAAAGGAACTTTTTAGATATCGAAATCACAGACTTGAAACAAGACAGAAAGATGAGATAAAAATCAGTTAATCCAAAATCTGACAAAGATAGAGAAAAAAAAAATACAGACCAATCTCACTTAGGAATATAGATGTGAAAATTATAAATAAAATATAAGCAATTCAAATCTAAAAGTCCAAAGTAATAATATATCATTACCAAGTTGACTTTACTCCATGAATGCAAGCATGATTAAATGTTAAGAAAAAAAATGCATATAATTTATAAAATTAGTCAAAGCATGAAAGTATATGATCATTTCAATCAGTATTGAAAAGATACTTGATAACATTCAGAATCTATTTTTCATTTTAACAAACGCCCTTATGAATCCACACTAGAAAAATAGGTTCTTAACATGATGAAAAATATCCACAGTAGTTAAATTAGGAACAAGAATAGATTACTTGCTTTCACATCCATTATTCAAACTGGAATTTCTAATCTATGTATTAAGAAAGAGAAAGTGAGTTATAAATATTATAAAAGAGACAAAAATTAGAAAGGAGAAAAATTATTTGGAGATGATATGATTTGGAGATGATTTTTCACCTAGATAACAAAAGACTAAAAATCTAGTATTGTAAAATTACCATTGAAAAATTTCAACAAAAAGGAGACAGATATACATACCACTTGTCCCTGTGTACAGCAAAGACAATTTGTCCAATATCCCCTTTGTGATGCTCACTCTTGTATATAACTTTATTAGATGGAATAGGGGATGGAATTTTCTAACATTCACATCATTATCTCTTTGCTTTTCTCTCTTATTTTTTTTTTCCTATCAGAGCAGACAGCTGAATTCATGTACATCAAATGCATATGTATTCTAACACCATTATAAATAAAACCTTGATATCCAATTATACCCGTTTGCAGATTCTGCTTTTGCTTCATGCCAAGCTTGATGTAAAATTCAAACCGCTACAAATCCCACTTCCCAGCAAATAATCCTCTAGCACCACAAATATTATTGAAAAAAAACTAGAATTTGCTAGGATGTTGACATTGGGAGAAGTTGAAGGACAGAGGTATATGGGAACCCTCTGTACTTTGCACTCAATTTTTCTGTGATCCTAAAACTAAATTTTATGAATTAAGAGAATAGAATTTGCTAACCATGTAGCCAAATTGAAAAGTTGACACCACATAGCACACGTTATTTCCATCAGACAATTCTTCCCTAAGTGGCTCTTGCCGATTGTACCAACATGGGCAGTCAGGACCCCAGCTCTTGGCCCCAGAATTAAAAGGCCCAATTCTGACTTCTTCCAGCTGAATACACACCTATGATTTGGGGTCAGTGAGGTCGAGGAACTGTGCTCTCCAGAGCCCACATTCTAGAACTTTCCTTTTGTCCCTCACCTACTCTCTTTTTAAAGCTTCTTTTTCATTTTCATGAAACCGAAATGTCAGCCACATGATCATTTCTATCCTTCACAACTATTACAGTCTTTTTGCAGTAAAACCACGCTCTTCATACAAACAAAAGTTAATATCAACTGCTGAGACACTAGAATATCCTTCACCTCATTTACGTTTTTTCTACATATCAGCATTAATTTGCTGGAAATATTAAGGAAATATTTTCCTTTCACACAGCAACCAAGACAAAATAACTGAAAGTAAAATCAAAACTAAATGCACAGGATTCATACGAAAAGAATTACAAAACTTTACTGAGGTACCTGAAAGGTACAAAAAGTGGAAAGATATACTGTAGCCCAGATTAAAAGATTTTATATTGTAAATATGACAATTATCCAGAAATTAACATCTAACGGAATGAAACTCTAATCAAATTCACAATTGGATTTTAAATTTGAAACAATAAAAATAAATAGAACAATAAAGTACTTATATTATCTCATAGAGAAGAAGGCCCCAGAAGAAGAGAATAAAATCCAAAAACCATCTAGGAAAATATCAATAGAATGAACTCAGAAAAATTTAGAATTTCTGAATGGCAAAAGGCTATTAAAAATTTTTTTAAGTGAAAAGATAAATGATAATCTAAAATAAATTTACAACATACAAATCAGAAAAAAAGTTGATATATTGGAAGAGGTGTTTTTAATAAAATAAGGCCAGTAAAACATGAAGTATTATCCAGGAAAGTATTCTCGAGGATTCAGGAATTACACATTCTCAGACACCATCAGTAGGTGTCAATCTGAATAACTTTTTAAAAGTACACATAGGGCTTCCCTGGTGGCGCAGTGGTTGAGAGTCTGCCTGCCGATGCAGGGGACGCGAGTTCGTGCCCCGGTCCGGGAAGATCTCACATGCCGCGGAGCGGCTGGGCCCGTAAGCCATGGCTGCTGAGCCTGCGCGTCCGGAGCCTGTGCTCAGCAACGGGAGAGGCCACAACAGTGAGAGGCCCGCGTACCGCAAAAAAAAAAAAAAAACAAAACATAAAATGCACAATAACATTTGGGTTATTGGTCCTTCTTTCAGGACCAGTGGCCTATTGGGACCAATGTAGCTAGTCCAAGGTAATAGTTATACAAAATAGTATAATTATCCGAGCAAAAGAATTACTGTCTTGACTTTTACAAACGGTGAAAAATTAGAGAAGACTTGAATTTCCATCATTTTTAGGATTAATAAATAAAGTATGGCACGCCCATGCGATGGACTATTGTGCAGCCATGAAAAACGATGATGCAGTGTCCAGCAATGCAGCAACAGGAGTGGCAGCAGTCCTCCAAGATGCCCAGGAGGCAGAGCAATTCATCCCAAGGGGCAGCAAAGAAAATCCGAGGGATGAGTGAAATGGTACACCAAACTGTATCTGCAAACGTTGAAACTAAGCTACAAAAAGGCAACAGGGAAGAATCAATCTTCATAGTGGAAACCAAAAAAAGTGAAAGAGGAGCAAAAGGAACAGGCCGAAGTGGGTCAGGAAGACACTAAAGAAGATGTAACTGCAGAAAACGGAACAAAGAGGAGAGTCCACCCTGTGGTGAAGCAGAAGCAAAAGAAGCCAGGTTTGATGATGAATATCCTATTCCAAATCTTTTCCGTGGTCTCCATTCTCCCCTTACTGTTCAGCTGTCTTGTAAAGGCATGTTTTTTAGACACCCTAAAAATAATTACGATTTTTTTTACCTATTTAGATAAGTGTAAATGCTTTTTCTTAAAAGGTAAAATCAGGTGCTGTTGTTTATTTTTCTGCACAACGTGGAATTCAAGGAATATTGAATTAAAGAAATCTTTGACATCTTGTGCTCCAACTTACCATTCCATAGGCTGGGGGTAGGGAGGATTATATCCTTTAACAGGAAGCATAATTAAATGCAATTCACAGTCGTAATCACGCATTTAGCGTGTTTCAAACATTTCATTGCTGATCTTCGATACTTCATGCTGCTCTTTGGTAGAATAGTTTTCTAAGCAAACTGCTCCCTGATCTCGGTGCTCTTGGTCAGACTTGAGTGCCATCTGTGACATCTTTGGCAGCAGTAGCCCAGTTTATCCTGCAACTTTAATCATACACTGTGAAAGATTGGACTTTTTATATAAATTTATTTATATTTATTTTTGGCTGCATTGGGTCTTCGTTGCTGCACGTGGGCTTTCCCTAGTTTCAGTGAGTGGGGGCTACTCTTGGTTGCGGTGCGCTGGCTTCTCATTGCAGTGGCTTCTCTTGTTGTGGAGCATGGGCTCTAGGCGTGCGGACTTCAGTAGTTGTGGCACGTGGGCTCAGTAGTTGTGGCTCGCGGACTCTAGAACGCAGGCTCAGTAATTGTGGCACACGGGCTTAGTTGTTCCACGGCATGTGGAATCTTCCCAGACCAGGGCTCGAACCCGTGTCCCCTGCATTGGCAGGCGGATTCTTAACCATTGAGCCACCAGGGAAGCCCTGAACTTTTTTTACTATGTTGTAAGTATGCTATTAAATCATGAATTAGTGGGATTTTAACCTAACAATTTATCAATATTTTATCATATGAGTACTTTATATCCTCTTCCAAAGGACAATTTGCCTCCAAATTTTAACTGAAGTGACTGGGTAACTTTTTAGAAAAGGACTGCAACCACTTTTTTTTAGATTTGTTAGGACTTGCATAAAAATTGTGTATAGATTATTCATATCTGTGAACAGACCAGACGCTAAACCAATAAAATCTCAATTATAAGAAAAGCGATGGTGTGTATCTATTATATTTCATTGACTCTTAGACCTACATTTTTCACATAGGTTCTGCTATCCTCCTAACTGCTTGGTCATGCATGAACTCCAGCAAAGATTTTATATAGTTGTCATTTCAAATTGAGTTATGCACTTCATTGGTACTACGCATGTTGAGTTTAGTTATTTAAAATGTCTTTCAAAAGATTTCACCATAACCAGCATTGAAACAAAATCATATAATGTATGCAGAAAGATATGGAAACAGAAAAGCAGAGTACAAATGTAATATTACTGAAGCAAATAATCTTCATTAGAAGAATGACCATAATTTCATATTTTCTGGGGAAGAAACAACCAGTGCTTGATGGGACCCAAGAAAGAAGATACCCAAAGTGACTAAAGATAAGAAAATGCAAAGAGATTGCCTTCACACACCGTACAATCCAGCTTGAAGGGTGGAGAAACTGGCAAACTTCAGAATAGATGAAGGAAATTTCAAAGCATCAAGAAGCTGGTTGTATCAGACAGACAAAGACAAATACTGTATGCTCTCATTTATAGGTGGAATCTAAAACAAACACAAAACAGACTCATGGATTCAGAAAACAAATTGATGGTTGCCAGAGATGGGGATGGAGGGTGGGTAAAATGAGGGAAGGGGGCCCAAAAGTACGATCTTCCAGTTATAAGATGAGTAAGTCCTGGGGTGTAATGCACAGAATGGTGACTATAGTTAATAATATCGCATTGTACACTTGAAAGTTGCTGAGAGAGTAGATCTTAAAAGTTCTCATCACAAGAAAAAAATGTGCTATGTGTGGTGATGGATGCTAACTAGACTTATTGTGGTGATTATTTTGCAGTATACAAATACTGAATCATTATGTTGTACACCCAAAACTAATATAATGTTTATGTCAATTATATCTCAATTTTTTAAAAAAGAAGCTGCTTATGACACAGGACTGTCCTATCAACAGTGTTAGGTTATAGTTTAGTTGGCAGCTGTTGCTTGTTTTCTTCCTTTTTCTCGCTCCCTCTTCTTCCTTCTTTCTCCCTCCCTCCCTTCCTTTCTCTCTCTCTCTCTCTCTCTCTTTCTCTGTAGTACCTAAAACAATGGGACACTAACAATCAATGATGTCTTATAGTCAAATGAAGTATAGTTCTTTGTTAACAAGAAAATGTATCTCTGATACATTTTAAGTGTTCATTTCAGGAGCACATAAACTAAGACTAGAATCATACAGAGTTAGCATGGCACCTGGGTAAGGATAACATACAACCTGGTGAAGTGTTCCACATTTTTTCTTTTTCTTAATCTGGGTGTTTATTTGTGAACATTCATCCATCTGTACATTTCTGTTTTGTGCATATTTTTCTAAGTGTGCCATGCTTTAATGTGTTTTCTTAAAATATCAGTATATAACACAGTTTGCAGAGCATGGATCCCATTTTTGTCATGATGGAGGTATACGTGACTTCTCACATTGGTGCACATATTTCTGTATGTTGGCACAGAATCCAAATGTCAACAGGAATTATGGAAAGACAGGTGACTTTTACTCTCTTCTTCATGCTTTTCTGTGTCTGAATATTTTTTACAGTGAGCATGTATTTCTTTCACAATGAGAAGAAAAAGACAGAAAGACCTAGTCCCATTTTTAAAACACACATACTTAAAGAAAACCTGCGTATTCGTTAAACAGCAATTCCACTTCACAGAATTCATGTACAGAAATAACTAAGGACGTGCACAACAATTTAGCTGTAAGAATGCTCATCACATTTCATGTCTCCTATCCAGTATTTTCATTTGAGAATTTAGCCTAAAAAATGATTTACGATGTAGACAGATATTTATTTACAAGTTTTGTTATCATAGTGTTTTGTAAAATATCAAACACTTCCAATAACTGGGGATAGTTAGATAAGTTACTGTATTGTACATTCACTTGAGGAACTTAGACACTAACATGGATGTGGATTTTGAAAAAAATGTGATGACATAGGAGATGCTTATTAACACTGTCACACGAAAAACTGTAATACAAAACTCGCAATGCAGTATAAACCAAATTTTGTAAAACATGCACAAAATGAATATATGATATGTATATGCAAATAAGAAAGGAAGAAATACATGTAACTGTTTATACTGGTTATTCCAAGCTGAAATTATAAGTTTTTAATTTTCTTTTTTGTACCTTTCTGTATTTTCCAAATTCTCTAAAACGAGTATTACGTGTTCTGTAACTTTTAGAAAGTCATTTTTTAATCACTGCAGTCGCATGTACTTATCCAAAGAGCAAACATACACACCAAAACAAAATTCTTATTCTAGAAAGAAACAGAGAAGGTGCCTCAAGCCCTGATTCTCAGCTCTTGTACTCACATAATTGAAGGATGGCCTGTTACTTAGAGCCTATCGGGTTCATTTAAATGCAGTTCTATTACACCTGCTCATCTAGTTTCCTTGCCCAAAATAAATTAGAAATACTGATGGAGGCAGGCAGAGGAATGCAATTGTCAAGAGACATAAGGATTAATGTAAAAGTGAGGGAGAAGAGAGAAAAATAATAATACTAGGCATATAATAATGTGTGTTTAGTGTCAGGGCATGGGAACCTATAGACCTGAGGGCAACAGTAAATTAAAACAATCTATATCCATATCCAGAATGTGATTCAAGACATGAAATACTTTTACATGCAGCACTCTTCTATTAAAAACCTTCAAGTTATAAAATTTCATGGAAATGAACAAAGTTACAAAAGTCAGACCAAAGAGTTTTAAAATTCTTTTGATTGCACAACAAATATTTATTTTCATAGATTAATGTTACACTACCATATATATTTATATACAAAGAGAAACATACACACAAAAATATAATTTTTAAAGGATCAAAGTTTGAAATCCTTGTTTTACACCCAAAATGGATCATCGTGTACATTGATTTGGTTCAGAATTCAGCAAATTAATGTCTATGGTTTTATTTTTTTATTCCCATTTTGACTCAAAACTTCCCTTACTAAAAAGGAGGTGAAGGAAAGCAGCAATAAAAAATGATCCTGGTCAGTAGTTTATCTGTCACCTCATGATTCTTCTGGCAATCTTACAAGAGAGCAGAAGGACAGACCATATCGCTAGTTCAAAGCTACTGGATGATTAATTTCGGCAACATTTTGATACATAATGAACCATTCCTTTACCTGATAGACTCTCAATCTCTCAAGAACAATAAAAGCACAGTAGGTCATCTTCCTCATACCTACCCTACACTTTAGGGACCTTTACTTGTGTCTGCTCATGTCTTCTATAGTCACAAATCTTTCTTGATATAAGCATCTCAGGTTTGAGACAAAGGAAAGCAATTTTGTGATCATTATCATATATATATGTATACACACATATATATACACATATAGGTGTGCATATAGTGAGTTATGCTAATATGTGAGTCCTATATTCCATAGTAAGAACATTTAAACTTAGCAGGGATTATGAGTGAAGCTTAGTGATCAATAAGAATTGCACCAATGACTTAACAGTGGTGTTTCCCAGAAGTACAATGTATAGAGAAATTATGGGGGAAAGTCTTCTAGTTAAGAGATATTTACTTGGTTCTTTATTACATGAATGGCTGAATAGTTAATGATTACCATTTATTAATATTTGTAAAAAGTTTTACATTATATATACATATATTTACATTTATATATATATTTATTATATATAATAGATGTATTATATATATATGTATGTATAATCCTAGTGTGAGAGATATTCTTGGACAAAGCAATTCTGTGATGAATTAAGTTTAGAAAATACCACATCCTTTTCTTGGAAATTAACATATCAAAGGCCCTGAGAAGGCCCATGATAAAGATACTTTGTCTAATCTAGGATTGCCTAATGTAGAATTTCCCAAATGTATTTGACCATGAAACCCTTTCTTCTTTGTCACCTACTAATATCTCATGGAACCAATGTTCCTGGGACTGTATTTAGGAAAGCTTTATCTCCAACTCCAAATAAGGAAATTGACATGGAGAAGTTGGGTGCCCTACCCAAGATTTCACGACCAGTTAGAGGCAGCGCTGGGATAGGTTCCAGTCTTCTGACCCACATCCATGGTCTTTACCTGACAACTTGTCTCTCACTCACTTTACTATTAATAATAAAAGAGCTGAGTAGGGCTTCCCTGGTGGTGCAGTGGTTGAGGGTCCGCTTGCCAATGCAGGGGACACGGGTTCGAGCCCTGGTCGGGGAAGATCCCACATGCCATGGAGCAACTAAGCCCATGCGCTACAGCGGCTGAGCCTGCGCTCTAGAGCCCGTGGGCCACAAATACTGAGCCCGCATGCTACAACTACTGAAGCCCGTGCGCCTGGAACCTGTGCTTCACAGCAAAGAGGAGCCACCGTGATGAGAGGCCTGCTCACTGCAATGAAGAGTAGCCCTCGCTCACCACAACTAGAAAAAGCCCACGCAGCAATGAAGCCAAAAATAAATAAATTAATTTAATTTAATTTTTAAAAAAATTTTTTAAAAAAGAGCTGAGTAAGGAAGAAACCGATAAGTCCTCATTTAAAATATGTTCCCCTTGTTTGGTGATCTTATTTTATGACTTTTCAGCTGAAAATTGTTCTGGTCTTGCCAATACTCCAGATTACTAATGAAAAAATGAGGAACTTGTAGTGGAAAAATAAATGCTTTATGAAAACTGAGAAAAATATCAGGGAGTAGTTTATTCTGAATATTATTAGGTTTTCTTTCCTTTAAAAAAACATTGAACTGTGAGCTTTTATTGGAATAATAAAATATACAAGATAAATTGTAGCTGTAATTTATTCTCCAAAAACCAATTCCTGAAACTATACACAATGGAAAGAACTATAAGAACAATCACTATGCAGATCAGTGGGCTTTTCTGTGTATTTCTTACCAAATAATATTAACATCTTTGTATATATTTCTTGTTAAAAAAAAAAAAGAAGAAAGAGAAGAAAAACAACTTTAAGTACTAACAAACTCTTATAAGGTTCCCGTGATACACTGGATACTTTATATACATTATCTCATTTAATTCTCAGCATGACCCTGCAAGGTACATGCTCATATTCCCGTTTGAAAGGTAGGAAAATAGAGGCTCTGGGAGTCAGCACAGAGATTAAGAGGAACTTGGGCTCCAGAGCCAATGCACCTTGGTTTAAAACCCACCTCTCACTTCTAACTGTCTGACCTCAGCAAGTCACTGAGCTTCTCTGCTTCAGTGTCTTTATGTGTAAAATAAGGGTAATAATACTCAAACAGAAGTCATCAGGATTAAATAAGCCTCCATAAATGTAGGTTCTTCTTGTTTTTAAGTAAATGTCTGAAGCTTACAGAGTGGAGACTTGTCCTCTCTCATGGCAATAAACAGCTCCCTCACCCTCTGAATTTGCTGTCCTGTAAATGCTTTAAATCTCAATTCAAAAACAGTAACATGAGTGGCACTTCAATCTACTTTCTCCAGATCATAGAACAAGCGCCCATATCTGGCATCCCATCCCAGAAGCACAGAGGCCTGGCTGTGACCCTCAGGCAGGATGCTGCTGGACACACCCTGAGACAACCTGCAACTAACAAGCTTCCCAAAACGCTGGCTACAGGGTCACTTCAGACCCTCCACGTTCTGCAAAGATGTGTATCAACAGCGTGCACACCTGAAAACACGGGCAACCCAAACACAAAAACACCCAGCAAGAAAGGGTGGAGAAGCTGTCTTTAACAGGTTAATCTTTCATTTTCTCAAGTCTGTGGAAGTGATAAGGAAGAAACATTTTTTTTGAAATGGAAAAGCTGACTGTGACCACGAAGAAAATTCACTTCAGCTGCACAAATATTTATTGAGAGTTTACTGGTTCAGACCCTGACAGACGCAAAGGGGTAGGATTGGAATTTTAAGTAGTTTATAATTGAGCTTCCTATTAAATATGGCAGGTTGAACACCTGTGTTCCCTGCCCCAAATCGCTCTAAAATGACTGAAAACTAATTTTTCAAAAAGAAGAAATAAAGTTTAAACCCACCCTCTCAGCCCACCCCCATCCTTACTCTCAGCTAATGACCTCGCCTCATGTTCCAAGAAAAACTCCCCCAACTCCCATCACCACGTCTCCCCCTTCACCTGCTGTAGCGTCCACACCATGTGCCCTTCCTTCCTGTGACTGAAGGCCACCTTCCAGCTGTAAAGCTCCCCATGCTGTGAGCTAGTTCAGAGAACCACTCCGAAGTTCTCCCCCGCCATCCTACCCTATCATTTATCCTTTCTACAGGGTCATCCCCCGTCCCCATACAAACTAGCTGAACTCTCCTTGCTCTTTCAGCTCCCTCCCTATTTCTCCACATGAAAGGGCTGCAAAACCATTTTTACAATGCTTCTGCATTTATCCCAACTCCTCTCCCTTTTGTAGGCTCACTCCACTCACGTTTTCATCCCACCATCTTAGCGTGGTTACCAATGACATCCTTCTTGCTAAATCCAATAGTCAGTTCTCTCTTTCCTTACTTGGTACAATTTATCACCCCTCCCAACTTGATACACTTTCTTCCCTTTGCTTCTCCAAACACCACTCTTTCCCGACTGCCCCACATCCCTCACATTTAATCCTTTGTTCTCTCTTCCTGTTCCAGGGGAACTTGAGGCCACATATTGAAGATGGTGGCATCAAAGGATGAAAGGACCCTGAGTTCCTGAAGATGTGGAGAACATCTTCTCATCTCCTTTGATGACCTACATTGGAAAGAAACCTTTATTGTGTTAAGCTAGCATGATGGAGAGGTTATTATATCAGTTAGCGTTGCTTAGCCTGACTCATATGTTCAACCACTGCAATAAGAAGGCAATGAAAAATCTGATTAATCAAGAAAAAGACATTGAAGCAAAGTATTTAGACGTATGGATGTAGATAGCCAAAGAAACAGGAAAAAGAGGTGAAAGTGAAAGTGGTACATCCAAGGAGTAGTCCTAGTAGGACTAGGTTGGGGAAGGGTAGGTGACTGCTGGTTTTTATTATAAGCCAAATACTATTGATAATACTTAAATTTAACTACAAATATGCATTATTTAAATAAAAATATAAATTACTGATTTAAAAGAGGTTTACAACTTTCAAGGAGAAGCATACATGAAAACACAGATAATTATAGAATACATACTGTAAATACCCAAAGTGATGCGTGATGTATTATGAGTGAAACATAGGAAAAGCTCTTAAGATGGATCTAATGCACTTGAGTACAATAAAAGTTGTGTTCCATTTGGTTAGGCTGTTTTGCAGGCTTTGGATATGATGGCTTCTTGGAGGGTAGAAAACTTGAGAGGGTTTTCTTTCTTTTTTCTTGTCTTTCTCTTTTGGGAGAAGTGTAAGAGGGAGATATTTTAAATAGTAAGTGGAAGAAGGCCAAGAATCAGGGCTCTGCTAGCACATACTATTCCTTTGTGCAAATTTTTTTAAAGCACCCCTTCCTTGAGACAATTTTGTCTGTTGGAAAATTGCCTTTACCCTCCTATGTTGTTAGAATTAGATGCTTTACTGACATCTGGTGGATAATCATCATAATAAATATTCAAGTTCAAATATTCATACCTGCAAAGTGAATTGCTCTCCTTAGATGTGTGATGTGGTCCATACACAACCTGTACTCCGACTTTGGGCATCATCATTACTAAAACATCTGTTGACAGCTCCAGGCCCTTGGACCTTGATCCTACCTTGCCAGTCCCTCTCTTTCCCCTTCTCCTTTCTCTCCTCTTTCTCTCTGGCCCTCCTGTCTAAGAGTGCCTGTCCCCTCCAAAGCATCACCCCCTTCTTTTGCAGAGCAAAAGCCTTGGTTTCAGCAGACACCTAGACTTTTAGAGCTTCTCCTTCTATCCCAAGCTCTATCCAAAACTACGATGTAAATCCAGATCCTACTGTTTGTAAAATAAATTATCTTCCACCTCAATCTAGAGGCAGGTCATAATTCAGTCTATCTTTTAATTAAGTTCTATGCACTGGGTGAATGGGATCCTAAGGCAGCTGCTGGAGACTCCTGCCCTGAGGCTCTCCAGTTCCACCATTAGGACCATGAACACAGGCCCCGGCTTGGAGGTGAGTACTTGCCACACCTACTCAGATTGTTTCCAAGCCCTCCACTCAGGGGCCAGAAAATTAGTGTGTGCTTTCTTCACCACTTCTCTTAGGAATCCAGGCTGGTTTTGCTGATGGTTGCTCAGAGCCCCTCATTCAGCTCAGCTGATTAAAAGGGAAGCCTCACTTATTTTTCCTCTGTTTTTTCTGTTCCAGTTTACTTAAGAGATTGGCTGATACACATTTGAAGAAAGAAATAATAATACTTCACTCTTTCCAGGTCTGACTCCTCTCTTTCCCTTTGTGGGAAACTGAATGAACCTGCCTATGATTTGAGAATATAAAGTGACCCCAACCCCTTTACCTACATGCATAGTTTGATGCCACCACTTCTCTGGATTACTTCCTAAAACCCATAATACCAGATTGGATTAAAAGATGTACCTTCAATGAGTCCCTTTCTTGCCATCCATCTGCCCTAACACCACTGAAGGGAAATGAGGGAGTACAAGGAGGCAACCCAATCTCAATGACTAGCTTCTGAATCATTTTGATTCTTAAAACATGCTGACCTGTTGTAAAACAGAATAACTCTAGGAAACATAGTCCCCAGACCAGGTACAGTATAAATTCAAATGTCTTCAGCCAATTTCATCCTACTCTTCTGAGTTTGAGTCCTGGGAAATTTATGAGAAATTGGGATAATTTAGTCCACAAAGAAAAAGAAAGAGAAAGAAGCCAGAGAAGGTTTGAATGCCTTGAGATATAAAAACAGCTGTTATAAGGGTCTTACCATTCATTTTTATTTATGTCCAATAAAATCTGCTTAACCTGCAATTATGTAGCTTTCAGTTAGAGAAAGATCTTGAATGTGTGGATAAATAAGCTTTGGAAGGCCATCCTCACTCACACTGGAGAGCTTTATTGCTTTATTGACAGCTCACCGGAGGCAGAGGAATGAAGAGATGGCTTCCTGAGCTCCCTGGAGCCCTGAGTCCACCCTACTCATTCAACAGGCATTGATTGGGCATCTCTATTTGCCAGATACTTGTGAGATTAGGAGTACAGAGTGAATAAAATCCTTGCCCTAAGGAGCCCATGACCTGCCAGTGGAATCCGGTTTGTACAATCCTGTGAGAACACTGTTTGTCCACCAGGTAAGGGGAAGTCACTCCCTTAAGATAAATTCCTGCTGATCTGAGCATCTCTCAGACTTACCTGCCAATATAAGTGCAGCTGTAATTTAGCCTAAATCACTGAACACCAGGAATCTATGCCTTCCCTGAGAAGACCCCTTGGCTCTCTGTAAGCCAGCCAGCATAGGAGGAAAGAGGGTTTTTTAAGCATCCTAGAAGTACCTTTACATGTATTATACATTATGGATGATTGAGGAGTAATGAAAGGAAGGAATTCCTATCCCAAATTGGAAATTTCAATGCTGATCTGTCTCTTCTGCAGCTGTAGTCGAGGCTTTGCTTGCCTGTCCAGGATCACAAGTTTTGTAAAAAAATCAAAGTGAGGGTAATATCAAGACTGCACACACTGAAATGTGAAAATGTGTCATATATTTCCCTTAGTCCTCTTAGAACTAGGTCATTAATAGCATGCTTAATTAATGACAATTTTTCATAAATGTGTAACAGTCAAGGTTCCAGTAGGAAAGAGATGACATGCTCAAATTAGGATAATTCAAGAAATATTAAATCAAAGAACTATTTAAAATTTTGCAGGGAAACCACAAGGAATAATGCAGTCCCCCGGAACTAGTGTCACTGTAACTAGACACTCGGGACTCAAGGGAAGAGAGGAAGTCATGATACCAAGCAGAAGGTGAAAATCCTGTAGAGGATGCCGTCTTGAGAGGAGCTGCAATCTTCTGTCAAAGGGCACAGCCATCCAAGGCCAGCCCACAGGAGCAGGGATCCAGGAGAACAAATATCCCAACCTCACCTCTCCTCCCTCCAACTCCATCAGCTGAATCCAAGAGGGAGCTGGAGGGCAACGAAGCCCATTTGTTCCATCAGGTTCATTACCATTAGTAAGAGAGCCGGGGAGAGTAGATGTGGACGGGCAAAGAAAGCATCCAGCCCAGAACCCGAGGTCTGAAAATGACAGTTCCTAGAGTCCTCCACACGACTTTAAAATTATCACAGTCAACCCAGGGTGATTAAGAAACAGATGTAGCAAATTCTCAGTCCAAATTTGACCAAACTTCCCACCCAACTTTCTGCCCCCCCATGCACTTTTTTCCAGCCTTGTGTCATCAAGTGCCAACGGACATCCTTAATAAGTCACCGGAATGTGTTAATGAACTCAGTGGGTGGAAACGTTTCACAAGGCATACGTCTGTCAAACCATCATCTGGTACGCTTTAAATATCTTACAATAATTATACTCCAATAAAGCTGTTAGAAATAAATAAATAAATATCTTACAAATTTGTTTGTCAATTATGACTCAATAAAGCTGAAAAAAATAATAAAATAATTTTTTTAAAGAGAGAAAAGTAATGTCACCTGAAAAAATAAAGATACTGGTAACAATTTAGTAAATGTATGTAAGATAAAGGGTCAGAAGCATGATTAATAAATGGAGGAGCACCCATAAAAGATCAAAACCTTTCACAATTTTTTAAAATAATTCTTGCTTTTCTTCTCATTGTTCTATATATTCTATATTGTTCTATCTATATCTATAGATAGATACAGATTCTATAAAAATAGAATGAGACTTGCCATTCAAATTACCCAACTGAATACAAATATTTACCTTTTCTCTCTGTAAAACCCCCACTGAAATAATAAAATAAATATAAATAATTAAAATAAATCCATAGCAATTCCTGTAAACCAGAGAGCAGTGCCACCAGAAGATCAGATAGTGATAAATTTAGAGATAAAGCAGAAGGGAAGCAATTGATGGCAAACTTAATAGGCCTGAGGAACTCATAAACCCAAAATTAACAGGGAAGGACGTCCAAAAGTAGTGAGGTTCGCCATTCAGAACTTCTGAATAATCCCAAGTCAGCAGCAAAGGCCTGGAGAAGGAGCCTTTAGGGGGCTAAAATCTGACCATTGGCTCTAGCTTTCTGAAAGTGCACTTCTGATGAGGCTGCGACCCTGGGTGGTCGCTGGGAGCCACCAAAGCTGATTTTTATAAGGGACAGATGATGCCCTTGTAACCCAGAACACAAGCTACTAGCACACCTGCCTTGTACCTGGCAAGAGGAGGAGCTCACTGTGCAGGCTGAGGCGCTGGAACCCACACTGGACACTGTCAAAAGCAAAATACAGCGAGTAAATTTGCAGCTCTAACTGGCTTTATTCAACAATTCCTGAACTGGGCAGCATCCAATCTAGCAACTTGAAGGACGCTCAGCTCCTGGGAGTGGTACAAAATGGAAGGCTTTTATAGAAAGGTAGGTGGGGCAAGGAAGCCATTAGCAAAAGAAACAAAAAAAACGTTATTTTGGGCCAGGACACCTTCTTTTTGGAGGGTAGGGAACAGCACGGGGTTTATCGTGCAGATTGCCTCTTCTTCCTCTGGAGGTGGGGTGGGGGGGGTGGTGGAGAGGACCTACCTGACCAATGACCTCATTGGTGCTGAACAGAAAACTGGTTGATTAAGATTACATTTCTGGGGAAGGTCGTAACTGCAGTTAAGTTTGGTATTGAATCTAGGTTTGGCATCATGAACTTTAGCACAAGTGACACCATCTTGGGCTGTTAAAGAGAACAACCACATTTTTCTCTTTAACAGCACTTCGGAGGGGGACATGGGCTCCAGGCCCACGAACCAGCTGATGCCTTTCCTAATGATTTCAATCAATATTAAATTTAATAAATTTTGTTTTTAAAAACATATGTGTAGTATAATCCCACCCTTCAGAAATTATTTCTGTACGTATGTGTGTGCACACACACCTAGATGCATAGACAGGTATCGATTTTAATGTTCAGAAAATATTAACACAGGTTTTGGGGGATAATTAGATTTAGTGTGGTTTGTAACCTTCTTTTTGTACTTTTTTTTTTTTTTTTTTTGCGGTACGCGGGCCTCTCACTGTGGTGGCCTCTTCCATTGCAGAGCACAGGCTCCGGACACGCAGGCTCAGCGGCCATGGCTCACGGGCCCAGCCGCTCCGCGGCATGTGGGATCTTCCCGGACCGGGGCACGAACCCGTGTCCCCTGCATCGGCAGGCGGACTCCCAACCACTGCGCCACCAGGGAAGCCCTTTTTGCACTTTTTAAAACACACACCTGTAAAGATTGAATGGACCACAAAAGGTGACGTATCCTCCTTACTGTGTCAGAGCAGAACTGGGACACAAGCACAACTTCTTAATTCCTCTACTTGTGGGCCTGTGAATCCTCGGTCACACCAGCTGCAGCAACCAGCCTTAACAACCAGCAGCAGACCCCCAGGCTCCCAGAGGAACGTTGGGTGCCTGACTCACCAGCAAATGTACTTCTTAGAAAATTAGGGGACAAGGGATGTGATGGGGGGTTCTAAGAAAATCAGGAAAAGACTGAACTTCCTGCCAACCTAATGGGTTAGAACTGAGACTCTTTATAAGCGGACATCAAGACAAGAGGGGCCTAATCTATTCTTCCACGCTGTTCTCATCCATTATCGCTCTCAGGTGTTACCCTTCTTTTCAACTCTGTTCCCTCATTAGAAGGAAGAAAGGAAGGAAGGATTGCCATTTATTTTTATATTTTTGTACCTGTATATATATTGCTATATATCTTTATATATTTATGTATCTCTGATTTGCTAACTCAGTCTTTTAATCAACTGCTTTATAACACATATTCCAGTAGCAATTATTCCATTTATCTGACAATTGCTTTCTTCTCCCTCTATCTCACACTGGAATATAATCTCTAGGAGGGCAAAAAGAATACCTATTTTGTTTATCACAATATTTCCACTGCCCAGCACAGTCCAATGTCTATGTAATTAATAAAAAAATGTCCTTAGAGAACAGACTTGTGGTTGCCAAGGGGGAGGGGAGTGGGGGAGGGATGGATTAGGAGTTTGGGATTAGCAGATGCAAACTATTATATGTAGGCTGGATAAACAACAAGGTCCTACAGTATAGCACAGGGAACTATATTCAATATCCTGTGATAAACCATAATGGAAGAGAATGTTTAAAAAAGAATGTATATGTATATATATATATATATATATATATATATAACTGAAAGAGTTTGCTGTACAGCAGAAATTAACACAACATTGTAAATCAACTATACTTGAATAAAATAAATTTTAAAATAAAATAAATAAATAAATGTCCTGACTGTCTACCATGTGGCATTTCATACACTGGGCGCTGTATCTACATCATCTCATTTTAGGGACTTCCTGCAGTTGGACTAGATATTCTGAAATAGCTACCCATCACAAAACACTCAAATGGTGGATGAATTCATCAAACACAATTTAAACCACACCGTTGTACTCACAAGAAAAGAAAAGACATCTCCACCCCACGTCACCCCGCCAAAAACCCCAAACCTGAAAGCTTAAAATAGAACAAATTCAGTAGCTGGGGCTACACTGGAGTGAGAGCCAATGCTGATGTCAGGGACCCAGAGCCTCAGGAATTCACAGCCACGGGCATGGGAATAAGATACTGGCCCTTGAGCCCACTGAAAATGAGACTCTTGCAGAAAGCCAGGACCCCTGAAGTGGCTACAAACTCAGTGAAAGGGTGGGCAGGGGGAAACCAGCCAGAATCAGAGGGGACCCACAAGGAAACTCACCTGTCTCTACCAGCTCCCAGTAGAAAAATCAATAATCCTGTAGTCTCCCTGGAGAGTCTGTAAACATAGGCCTGTCCACACAAGAAGCTGAGAAGAAATCCATTCTGGCTGGGAGGGACTTTGCAATGTGTCCCCTTGGCTGGGGTGAACCACACATCCCCAAATTCCCTTCATCCCAGGTTTCCTGTCAGAGTGGGAGACAAAAGAGACCTTGTGGGAGATTTGGAGGCTGGAGGAGAAGCAGCAGCCATGTTGAAGCTCACATACTTCCTGGTTTACCTGCTGGTGCACCTCAACAGCATGAGGCCACAGCCAGGCCTGCAGCTGCCCCTCCTTCCTCTGGACCCTCTTCAGCTTCTCTGACTCCTGGGCCAGGTGTGTGTGTTGAGCTTCATGATGAAGAGCCCACGCCACCAAGATCAAAGGTGTTGAGAACAGACATGGTTTTCAGTCTGTCCTCCGAGGCTCCTGTTTCTGCGGTGGTCTGGCTTGTCCTTGCTCTTCCCCATGTTACAACCGTCCTCTCTTCTTCAGCACCCATGGGACTTGGCTCCAGCATCAGATGCAAAGACTGCAATCCCACAGAACCTGCTTAAATGGCAGCCACGAGTGCATAGTCAAGTACTGCAAAAATCATATATGTGTACTTATACTGGTGGTCCAACTGCTCTAACTGAACCCTGACTGACACAGCATTTGCTACCTGAGTCTGGTTCTAGAGGAGCAGAACCTTAAGGGTAGGTTCCCTGAATTGCTTCTGGGTTTTCTTTTCTTATTATTTTTTAAAACTTGAGATATAATTGACATATAACATTGTATTAGCTTTAGATACACAACATAGTGGTTTGATACATGTGTACATTGTGAGATTACTACCACAATAAGTCTAGTTAACCTCCATCACCGCAGTTACAAATTTTTTTATGATAAGAACTTTAAAACTCTACTCTCTTAGCAATTTTCAAATATATAGTACAGTATTATTAACTATAGTCACCACGGTATACACTACATCCCCAGGGTTTACTCATCTTATAAGTGGAAGTTTGCACTTTTTGATCACCTTCCCATTTTGCCCATCCCTCCCCCCCACACCTCTGGCAACTACTAATATGTTCTCTGTATCTAGGAGCTTAGTTTGTTGGGTGTTTTCTTGTTTGTTTTATATTCTATACATAGGAGCATATGGTATTTGTCTTTCTCTGTCTGACTTATTTCACTTAGTATAATGCAGGCCATCAAAGTCCATCCACATTGTCACAATGGTAGGATTCTTTTCGTCTTTAATGGTGAATAATATTCCATTGTGTGTATATATATCACATTTTCTTTATCCATTCATTTGTTGATGGATGCTTAGGTGTTTCTGTGTCTTGGCTATTGTAAACAATGCTGCAATGAACATAACTACAGTTATGATAGTGATTTCATTTCCTTCAGATAAATATGCAGTAGTGGAATTGTTGGATCATATGGTAGTTCTATTTTTAGTTTCTTAAGGAAACTTCATACTGTTTTCCATAGTGGCTGCACCAATTTACATTCCTACCAATAATGCACAAGAATTCCCTTTTCTCCTGTCCTCCCCAACACTTTCATTTCTTGTCTTTTGGTAATAACTGTTCTAAGAGGTGTGAGGTGATAGCTCACTGTGGTTTTGATTCGCATTTCCCTGATGATTAGTGATGTTCAGCACATTTTCATGTGCCTGTTGGCCGTTTGTACGTCTTCTTTGGAAAAATGTCTATTCAGATCCTCTGCCCATTTTTAATTGGATTTTTTTTCTGAGTTTTATGAGTTCTTTATATATTTTAGATATTAACCCCTTGCCAATATTTCCTCCCATTCCATAGGTTGCCTTTTCATTTTGTTGATTCCCTTTGCTATACAGAAGCTTTTAGTTTGATATAGTCTCACTTATTTTTGTTTTTTGTTTGTTTGTTTCATTTTTGCCTTTGTTGCTTTTGCTTTTGGTGTCAAATCCAAAAAAATCATTGTTAAGACTGATATCAAGGGTTCTGGGTTTTCTGATGTTTGGTTCTCTGGTCTAATTAGATTTAAAGGCATTAATGACTCTGTTTCCAGTGGTAAAGAAGGGACTGGCCTTTAGTGAAGCAATAAAACAAAACAAAGTATTGTTTACAACACATACTCTTTCTTAGCCCTGCTCTCCGTCAACTGAAACTGTTCTGGTTCTTGAAATGTTTGCTCCAGACCTAAGATTAGAAATTATATAATTCTTCCAATCGTGCGCCTGAAGGCTACAGTTAATGTATGACTTTCATGTTTTCTTTCATTTCTTAAACCTTAATTTAGCTTTTATCTTTATAAATATATACATAATTTTCTAAGCTTTTTCCTTCCCTGGTTGACCCATGCTCTTGATTAACCCCATCATGCCATGTTATTTGGTATCTGCCTACCCAGAGCCCCTTCTAAGGAAAATCACTCTACCAACAGCCCCAGCCACCTAACCTTAAAGCACTTGGCCCCTTTACACCCTCATCTTTGCAGATTGGGCTAGGAAGGGCAGGACCCTCGGGATCAGGGTGACACTGCAGAGGGACCAGGCTGAGTCTCTCTAATCTAATCTAATTCATCTCCTGGTGTCTCCTGGGACAGAGCTGTTGGGATACCTTTTCCCCAGGGTCCCATGTTTGAGGTGGTCTCTGATAGCTCTCCTTCACCTACACCTTCTTACCCCCACTCTATCTTGGGACACGAACCATTTTGAAAGTTGAAAGTGAAGTTGCTGCTGTGAGAAAATGAGTGTAGCGCAACATTCAGCTATGGACCTCACCAGTTGGCCATCAACTCACCTTATCCTTCTTCCTCAAACAGAAACACCTTTCTTTTCAAGTTGCTTTTGTTACAGAATTAAGGAAATGGCTGCTAGGGCTTGGTGAGAAAATGCACCAAATGTCCCAAGCGTTGCTAACGATCAGAAAGATGGGTTTTGTGTATGTTCTTGTAAACAAAGTTTCCTCCCATTGGTGGAAGAAATGCCAGATACACCAAGCATGGAGAGTTCCAAATTTATAGTTTCAACAGAGAAAAAAAAGAAGAAAAGATTACCAGCAGAGACATGTCCTCTGGGAAAGATTTGGTAAATACTGAAGATTCAAGTCTCATCCCCCAATCCCATCCCTGTGGGGCCTTGTCAGCAAATTCATTGCCCTCCCAACCATCAGAGGAACACTTCTTTCTCACAGAAGAGCCCTTAAGAACCTCAAATGCAAAGAGAAAAGCATCTCAGCAACAATGGTTTCAGGGGAACTTTTCAGAAGGAAAATCTGCTCAACTAAAGATGGGGGATGCAGCTCTTCAGGAAATCTGTGACTCTGGAAGAATACTGGGACAAGGAGACTTTGAAGTGGTCCCTGAGGTTGCAGGGGACCACTAAATGGGCAAAAGATGGCAGGCTGGAAGCTCCACTATCAAGTTACGTGGATGAAAAAGCGTGAAACAAGAACACATCGGGCTTCCCTGGTGGCGCAGTGGTTGAGAGTCCGCCTGCCGATGCAGGGGACACGGATTCGTGCCCCGGTCCGGGAAGATCCCACATGCCGCGGAGCGGCTGGGCCCGTGAGCCATGGCCGCTGAGCCTGCGCGTCCGGAGCCTGTGCTCCGCAACGGGAGAGGCCACAACAGTGAGAGGCCCGCGTACAGCAAAAAAAAAAAAAAAAAAAGAACACATCATATGTTATGAGCAAGTGTTTGAGAAGCCTAAGTGAATGTGCCTTGTGACGGAGCTTTGTGGGGAGGGAGAACTTGAAGAAATTCTGAGAATGAGTCCAGGTTGCTCATCCAAAGCCTCGCTCACATCAGCTAGATCGTATCTTCACAACAGGATACACAGAGATCTGAAGCTGTACAGCACGATGGTTTAAAGCAGCTTTATTGATGCTACCAACTTCAACATAAAGGCGATTGTGGCTTAGCTGTGCAGAAGCCATGCTGTGAAGCACACGTGGGACCCCTGCAGCTATCAATGCCCATGGCCAAAGCCAGCAGTGTGACACTGGGTCACAGACGCGTAAGGACATGTTATTATGCGGGAATCACACTTTTTAGCAAGCTCAGAAGAGAAAATTTTGAATTAATAAAAAAAGAGAGAACTATGTTTTGAAATCCACTTGGGGATTCGATAAGTGACTGTGCCTAAAGCATTTTGAAACAACCTACAAAAGTGGATCTTGCAACTAGAATCCCGCTTGAGGAACTGTTAGATGACCAGTGGTTAGCAGGAAACATGCTTTCTCGGGCAAGATCAACCAATGTGCTGGAAATTCTTTAAGAGTGGAAACACAACTCAAGAACTGATGAAGAAAACACAGCAGATGGAAAGAAGAGCAATTGCTCCATTCGAGGACAATAGAGAAGTTACCAACCCAGGGGAAGTGGATCTGGTGTCATAACACTTTGATTGAAGAGGAAAACCAGCGCTCTGCTTGTGAAAATGTAGCTCCTGTGACCAGAAAGAAGGTAAAATGGCCTATTTGGACATGTTCTCTTCAGCCCCCACATCTTGCAAACTCTTTCCAGTTGGGCTCAAGGAAGAAGTAGAGAAACCCATTGTGATTTTGAGCCAAGGAATAGCAACCAAAGGCACTATGAAATCCAATGCCCTGTGTAGAACCAGAAAGTGTATAGTTTTCTCCCATGCTGACCAGTACAATGACAGGCTGCTCTTTCTAGTGATAAGATGAAAGCATGGGAGGGGGAAAGGGTGGAGCTATGCTGAGCCTGTTAACACGCTGAGTCCTACATCCGCTTGCATCCATTTCAAAGTGAAGCTAGTTATCTCCCAAGCAGCGTGACCTGCATAAGGGGGGTTAAAGGACAGCCACTGATGGGCTTGATGGCAGGCTGTGGCTGGAACCCAGCTGGGACAGATACAAGGGTTGTCTAGACAGGCAGAGACCCTCAAAGCAGTAAGGCCACTTGGGAAGACTTCAGGGTATACTTGCTCAGTTTTACTTATATCAAATTGTATTTAGTCACAGTTATTTATAGAGGAATACAAGTGGCCAGATATGATCGTGGAGGTCCCAGATTAGATGCACTTTGCAAGAGAAGACCTTGTTAGGAAATCCCCTATAACCTTGACATAGCTTTACAGGAAAGTGCTCCGGCCATTCACACATGTTCTCATGGTTTTAGGTTGCTAGATTGCTCAAGACAACTTATTTTAAACTTGGAAAAATATATTTTCTAACTACTTACTATTAACCAGCTGCTAAATTCCCCATACACTGATAGCATTAATTAAAAGTAGATGTTAAGCTTACCTCCCCTGGCCCCTCAAAAAGTGAATTCTGCAAGGGCAAGGGGAGAGTCACTGCTGGTGGCAATGTAAATCAGAACAAATGTTCTGAAAGTTATGGAGCATATACCAAAAAGCCTCACAACATGCATATTCTTTGCGCAATCATCTTTGGCCTTGGTTTCCTCATCTGTAAAATGAGAACAATGATGTCCCCTCCTCAGATTGCCATGGGACAACTGAAATTCTGTGTTCAGATCAGCTGAAATGAATAGCTGCTCAGTAAATGCCACTTCTATTTCTCTCTTACCTGTGGTAAAACTCCATCTTGTTTGCCACCGTGTCCCTTTGCTGAGGTCCTGCATATGTACGACAACTTGGTGGATACCACGACTACTTGTGTTATTAGTTAGACCTGGTGCCTTGTGGCAAGCGCTCTGAGATGGCTTTTCAACGGGGATGATAAGCAAGGTAAGTCTGAGGCCAAGAAGCCAGTTGCAAGCAGCTCATGAGACATTAAATCCATGATGTCCTCACCCTGTTAGCTTTGTGTTCTGATCAAATAAGCCTAGAAGGAGATAGAAAATGTACCATGACTATCTGTGGTGTACCCAGGACTGTCACATGTGTGACCTTATTTAATCCCTACAGCAACCAGATGGAATAAAACATTATTAACTCCATTGTAATGGGTGTTACTGTAATGTAACATGGTGGATGAGGCCCCGCAGCTCAGAGGAAATGAGTGACTCCCACATGGCCGTCAGAGGTAGATCTGGGGTTTAACCCAGGTCTTCTGACTCTGAGACCCATCCAGGGTCACCACCCCAGGAGGACTTCTGATTCCATTTCTGACGCAGTCAGCACTTCTGTGTGCAGGCATCATGATCGTTCTGGGAAGGCAGAGGGCAGTGAGCCAAAGCCCCGGCTCAGCACACAAACTTGGGTTTCCACTGGGGAGTCGATTTGTGGGGAAAAAGGAAATGCACTGAGGGGAGCCCCTGGGGTTGGATGGTCAGAAGATCCAAGGAGACTCTACTTGAAATGAGACCTGGAAGTATCAACCCTGTAAAGATCTCTGGGTGGGGAAGCCCTAGCAGAAGAGCAAAGGCCTTGGGGTGGGTGGGGAGTGAACAGGGAGGGGATGCAGGAAAAAGAAGACCAGTGTGGCTGGAGCAGAAGGAAGAACGGAGAGTGTGAGAGAGGCAGGGGGTGACCAAGGTCTTGATCAGCCAGGGCCACGTGGACCAGGTTGGGTTGTACTCTGAAGTGTGGAGGGAAACCTTTAAAATGTTTTTAGCAGGGAAATGACACCATCTGATTCATAGTGTTTAGAGACTTCCCTGGCTTATGTGTGGGGAGTGGAGTGAGAGTAGTAACACCAGTTTGGGGGCTGTTACTGTACTTCCAGAGTGAGCTGGTGGCGCCTGGCCATGGGCAGAATCAGGAAAATACAGCAACGTGGACCATTTTGCTATTTTTGAGGTATCACTGAGCCAACTTGCTAATGAGTTGAGTCTGTGACGATTGGGAATAAGGGTAGGGGTAGGGAAAAGAAAGAACTTGAATAAGGTGGGTGGTGAGGCCATTAACAGATAGGACGCTGGAGATGAAGAACTCTATTTTGGCTGTGGCAAGTTTAGAGGTGCTGTTTAGATACCCAGATGAATACAGGTAGGCAGCCGAACTGACCTTTTGCCCTATGGAGTGATCAGAGTTGGCTTGTATCAACTAGGGAGTGAGTATAGAAAAGAGTGAGTCTGGGTCCTTGTTTAGAAAGTTGGAACAATGATGCTGCCTGCTCTGCCTTAAAGATGGTCTTCACTAAGATTGAATGAGGTGAGTGCAGACTTCTGTTCCGACGTCAGGGATCGTCACTAAGTTGCAAACACCACACCACCATTCCTTCTTCTCGGAGATAAGATGGCTGATGAAGAAAGATGGCTTTGTGGAGAAGCTCTCCTACGGTGAAGGGTTGGAAGGGGTGCTGGAGTGGTCACCACTCCCCGCTCCAGCACCAGCTGGCTTCTCTGAGTCCTGGCCTCATTTCAAAGGGCCTGGGACAACTAAAAATAAGTTGGTCTTCTTCCCCATCCTGTCCTTGTTTCTGTGAAGCCCATCACCATTGCACAGAAGTACGTAACATGACGGAGCCCACCATGTTGTTGAGATGCTCATGAAACTTTGGGACAGTTGACCTGAGAGATGTGAGTAACGCCAGTGCTTCCTTTTCTCAAACTTTATAGGCACGTTTCTCCATGGAGACTTTAACACATGGAAGTTTTCATTTTGTAATTTCCAGATGTTCTGCTGTTATCTATGAGGAAGACAAATACCATTTATATTCTCTGTTTGCATATTAAACACACACACACACAACCATCCTCCCATCTAGCTACAAGGCAGAGAATTTTTTTTTCTTTGATCTTTATCTTTCCTCTCCCTTTGAATACAGATCAAGCATGGAAAATTTCCAGTCAAAGGAATAATTCTTCCCAAAGCTGTGATGCAAATGAGGAGGGGGTGGTAATGATGTACACCTGGATACTAGGCTGACCACTCATTGTGGCATCCAGGGGGGCAAACACTGGCCTGGGAAGGCCGCCCCCACACTGTGTTCACCCCTCCACATCTTGTCCAGCCACTCAGCCACCCTGGGCTTCATCTCCCACCCTTGCAACAAAGAGGATGAAAGCATTCATTCTCTCCCCAAGGATGCCATGGAAAGGGCGTGTGAGAATCCACTGTGTGTGCTGTGTGGTCTGGGTCACTCTAAGATGGAAAATGTAGGAACGGAAGTATGAAAGTAAAGGACATGCTTTAAGGAGAAAGTCTTCTTTGATCTCACTTGGTGATTAAATAAATCGGTATTATTCACCCAATACTTGTTTCCCACTCATTCCCTCAAAAACACTATATACAAATAATATTATAAATGTCTACGTACATCTATCTATGTAGAGACACACATACTTCTCATACGCAATTATACACAAGGACACTGTAGGTTGCATGTATATTAAACATCTAGAAATCTTTTCTGAACTCCTATCCTGTGCCAGGGTCTATGCTAAGTGCCACAGTTTCAAAAATGAGTAATGCGCAAAGTATCTTTTCTTGTGGAGTTCACTGTCTAATAGTGGATACAGAGTTCTAAACAATCTCGGCCTGCTTATCAAGTGAAACATTAAGCATTTTGTTCAGATATAGAGAACAATCAGGGGAGATTCAGAGCACCACTATCTTGCAGAAAATAGAGGCTGAATAATGGCCCCCAAAGATATCCATGTCCTTACCCCCGAAGCCTGCGAATGTGTTACCTTAAAGGCAAAGGGACTTTGCAGATGTGATTATCCATGTGGGCCCAACGTAATCACAAGCCTCCTTATATGAGGGCTGCAGTAGGATCAGATTCAGAATAAAGAGATGTGACAACAGAAGCAGAAGTTAGACGGATATGTTTGAAGATGAAGGAAGGGGCCACAAGCTGAGGAATGTGGGTGACCTCTAGAAGCTGGAAAAGGCAAGGAATGGATGGCTCCCTCTGAAGCCCCCAAAAAGGTATCAGCCCTGCTAATATCCTGAGTTTAGACTTCCGACCTCCAGAACTGAGAGAGAATAAATGCGTGCTGTTTTAAGCCTCTAAATTTGTGGTAATTGGTTATGGGGGCGACAGGGAACTATTGTATTGCTAGAAGGCTAAGAAGGGATTCCTGGAAGAGGTCAGACTTCGGTTTGAAAACTCAGTAGAATGTTTCAGGAAGCCAATACAGGGCAACAGGTTGGGGCAGCCAGACAGGGGAGCATCTCAGCAGTGGGTGAGAGTGTAGAAGCAGGTGTGCTACAGAGGCTTCGCTTTAGTTTTTTGTTCTGTTCTGATGGTAGAGGGTAGTGGAGAGGAGGGA
Organism: Monodon monoceros; assembly: GCF_005190385.1. Taxonomy (NCBI): domain Eukaryota; kingdom Metazoa; phylum Chordata; class Mammalia; order Artiodactyla; family Monodontidae; genus Monodon; species Monodon monoceros. The sequence goes on along the minus strand of NW_021703782.1, from coordinate 30,351,406 downwards.
GAGGTGACACTAAGTCTGTGAAGGCCTTGCATGGGGAATATCAGTTATCTACGGCCACAATAATGCTGCTCAATACATGATGCCAAGACTGTAGCTTTAGACGCCACCCATTTCTAATTTCTCACAAATCACTGGGTCATCTGGGGGGCTGTGCTGATGTGAGCAGACTCAGCTGATCTAGTTGGGCTTCTCGTGCATCTGCCGTCAGACAGCAGGTGGGCCGTGGGATAGCTGGCCCAGGTTGACCTCAGCTGGGAGGTCTTGGCTCTCCACGTGTCTCTCACATCCTTCCAGGGGGGTATCTTGGGTATGTTCTCTCAGTAGTAGCAGGGTCAAAAGAGAAGAAGCAGAAATTTACAAGCACTTTTCAACCTTCTTCTTGGCATAAAGATTATTACCATCCCTGGTGACCTAAATGGGAAGGAAATCCAAAAAAGAGGGGACATATGTATACATATAGCTGATTCACTTTGCTCTACAGTAGAAACTAACACAACATTGTAAAGCAAATATACTCCAATGAAAATTAATCTAAAAAAAAAGAAATAAGTAAAGGGGAATAAGAGGTTACAGCTTCCAGTTTTTAAATAAATAAATCATGGGGATATAATGTACAGAATAGGGAATATGGTCAATAATATTGTAACAACTTCATAATGTATAAAAATATCGAATCACTATGTTGTATACCTGAAAACAATATAATATTTTATGTTAACTGTAATTTAATTTTTTAAAGTAAAAATAAAAAAAAAAAAACAGATTACTACTGACCCATTGACAAAAGCAAGTCACAACGTGTAGTCACTTGCTAGGGCTGCCGTAACAAAGTACCACAGACTAGGTAGGTATCCTAACACAACAGAAATTTATTCCCTCACAATTCTGGAGGCTAGAAGCCCAAGATCAAGGTGTTGGCATGGTTGTTTTTTTCTGAGGCCTCTGTCCTTGGCTTGTAGATGGCCATCTTCTCCCTGTGTCTTCACATGGTCTTCCCTCAGTGCGTGTCTGGGTCCTAATTTCCTCTTCTTATAAGGATACCAGTCATATTGGATTAGGGCCACCCTAATGACTTCATTTTAACTTACCTGTTTAAAGGTCCTATCTCCAAATACAATTACATTCTGAAGTACTGGTCCGGGGGTTAAGACTTCAACATACGAATTTGTGGGGGGACACAGTCCAGCCCAGAACACATGGCTTCGTCCAGAGTCAGTGTGAGAGGGGGGTACCAAAGGGTGTGGACCCTGGAAAGCATGAAAATTTGGGACCACTAATGTAATCAATCTACCACGCAAGGAATTGAGAATTTTGATTGAGATTCATTACATGACTGGAAGTCTGAGGATTTTTACCTGGGAAGTATAATAATAATAAATTGCATTTAAGGAAATTATAGTTCCAAATATATTTCTTGCTAAACAGAACATTGATTTACAGAATACTAATAAAAGTGGGTTCTAAATGTCATGGCTTTGATCCAACATACTGATTTCAGTTATCTATGGCAAAGAAGCCCAAACCTTAGTGGCTTACACAGCCATTTATTAGATTTCATAATTGGATCAGGAGCTTGGGCTGGACTAGCTAGGTACCGCAAAGCCCCGAGAGAGAACTTCCAAGAGAGAGAAAGTAGAGGATTGCAGTCTTTTAAGGATGGGCCTGGGAATGGGCACAGAGAACCCTCCCCTGCACCCTTGGTCAAAAGAGTCACAAACGAGATCCCTCTATTCATTTCTAAAATCCTGTTGCTTCCTCAGGAAAATGGGGCCTGAATAGCTGGCTTGACATGTTGTCCTTTTCACACATGTTTGAGAAGGGCTTGACAAGAATGTGAGCAACGTTTCAAACCTATGTGGAACAAACAGCACGTGACCTGGAAGGCAGGTTTGTGACCTCTTCTCCATCCTGGAGAGCTAACCCACACACCTATGCATGGCATCCAGACCCAGGGTCTCCCAGCCTGGGCTCCTGTGTTCCTTGGTGCTACCAGCAGCAGTGGGCTCCATACCCACTGAAAAGCGGTGGAAAGAATGAAGGAGGACGACCTTCTGACCATTTCCTCTTGGTGTTATCATTCTACTAGCCCCCTCCAACAAAGGAGTGAGGAGCCCGGGAGAGCATCGTTCCAGCCCCTCTGCCTCACGAGAGCCTGGAGGTGGGGCTGAGTTCCTGGAAGGCTTTTTCCTTCCACTCGCTCCTCTCAAAAGTGCTCACTTTCTCAGAATCTCCTCAACCCACCTCCCCTGCTCAAAAGAGAAAGGCAGTTAATCTTCCCGCTACGCACGCTAGAACTTATGTCTGGGATTGGGCTCCCCCAAAGCGGACTCTGAGACGAGGTCTCAAGGGCGAGAACTTAACTTGGGAGGTAATGCCAAGAAGCACCAGTATGGAGTGGGAAAGGGAAGGAACCCAGGAGAGGACGTGTTAACCAGCAGATAGCCTCGATGGGCAGCCAGGGCTCACCCTTGCTGACCTCTGGGGATGCCGTAGAGGGTACCTCAGAGTTGGCCCATGCATATGGGGTGGTAGCCGGGATATTGACTTCCAGCCCCACCCATCCTGGCTGACGACTGCTCTCAGGCGCCAACTGCCCTGCACATTGCACCTGCCCCAGGAATGGGCCTAGCAGCCAGAGACAGCATCAGGCAGGGCCACGGATGCTGGTAGGAAGCTGCCAGCATGTGCAGGGCAGGAACAGTAAGTGCTGAAGGGATAAAGATGGGGCACCAACCATGTCTGCCAGCAACTCTTACCCAAGGACCCACATTAGACCTCACATCATGGCCTTTTTTTTACCAATTACATCACTGAGACGTTTTTATCAAATAAGAAGAAAATCAAATTTTGAATGTAGTATGTAGCTTCAGCAAAATAAAATATAATGAGAGAAGTTAAAACAGTACAGAAAAGTAAGGAACCAAAAATAAAAGTCAGTCTCATCTCTGTCTCCGTACCCCATTCCACAGAGGTATCCACTCTCTTAACTATTTTCTGTTTTAAATGCTTGGTTATAATCATCCCTCTAAATCATATACTTAGGCAGGAGGCCCGCATTATCCAGGGACAATTGGCACCGGGAAAAAAGCCACTTAAAGTGAACCCATTTAAAATGGAGATCAAAATTTCACAGTAAATGGTGATTAGGAGATTATCTTGGAAACTGAAACTAAAATGATAAAAATAAATGTATTTTATTTAATTAAACTTTCACTATAATGGCAACTGTGCACTAATTCTTAGAAAGAATAAAGAATAAATCAAGCATTTATAGGGTTTGGGGAGTAATTCTGCAGACAAAATTGCATAATAGCAGGATAAGACATGGTTCGTTTCATATTTGACTTTCACTGTGTAATCATAGAATGGTCATTTTTGCAAAGAGCGTTTGAAAACTTCATAAATTCCAAGCACTTCTCTTTACTGTGTGATATTCAAATGCATTTCCTATGAATGACTGCATTTTCTCTTCTCAGTTGTTAACTGGTTCAACTCCACCAAGTCCTTGTTTGTGCTTGACTTTGAGTGTCATTCACGAAGCTGTCCTGGATCACTTTAGAGTTTACATAAACTCCTACATCTTATCTAAGGTTTGCAATTGACTGAATTAATGTAATAGGTGCAGATAACTGCAAGTGTCAAGAAGGGAAGATGCTTTAGTAGGAACTAATTTTACCAATATTTATATAGTTTTTTAATAGATGCATACTTTGACAACTTTTGATTCCCTGCACAACCTCATAAGTACAGAGACCAGCATAATGAATATTCAGATAGCAGGGAGCACTGTACCTCCATTTCTTTTTTTTTTTTGCGGTACGCAGGCCTCTCACTGTTGTGGCCTCTACCGTTGCGGAGCACAGGCTCCGGACGCGCAGGCTCAGCGGCCATGGCTCACGGACCCAGCCGCTCCGCGGCATGTGGGATCTTCCCAGACTGGGGCACGAACCCGCGTCCCCTGCATCGGCAGGCGGACTCCCAACCACTGCGCCACCAGGGAAGCCCTCCATTTCTTAATTTACCAACTTTGGGCAGTATCCACTGACATTCCCACTGTGAAAGATGGTAAATCACTGCCCTTGAATTGCCTGCTTTCTCCCCACTCTCCATACCGCTGGATTTTTGTTGTATAATCTTATTCGTTCTTCTAGGTTTGCCTTTATACTTTTAGATGTACTTAAACTTCTATTTCCTGATCCAGAGACATTAACCTTCATCTCTTGACTCTGTCCCTGAGGACCACTGTCTTGAGCCACCAGCAGAGCTTGCCCAGAGGACCTAAGAACATGGAGACATGTGTAAGAAGTCATGACCACTGCTGTGCAGGTCCCCCTGTAAGGCAGTTGAAATAGCAGTTGATTCCGACCAGGTCTCTAGATCTGTTCTGTTTTCAGTTTCATGGGGAAACTGAAGTGGTCGACTGTGCCAGAAACACACATCCGTGCGCAGCAGAGAAAGCATCTTTTATACGACAATCTATTACAAAGATAGGAGCTAACGTCACTGATAATTTTCAAACCAATGTGTCTGTCCCGTAAAGTGAATTAAACCTAAAATCTGAAAGAACAGTAACCTTGAGGGCAGAAGTTTCCAAACCTGATAACACATCCCAAGCACCGGAGAGCCTGATTTTCCAGCCCCACTTCTGGCCTCTGGGAGGAGGGCTGGGGAATCAGGCTTTTCATCAGGAATGCCAGGTTTCTGATCCTTCTGGAGCCACTGCAGCCCAGGGCCTCACAAGAGCACTTCCGGACCACCTCTGTAGAGGCGGTCGGTTGTCCTGGCTAAAGCCACAGGCACTGAAGCAGGAGGAGGAGAGGTGAGAGAGGGGAAGACACGTAGTGTGTACCTCACCCCCACCTAGCGCCGGGCCAGGCTCTCCACGTGTTTTGTCCCCTTTCATCCTCACAGCACTGCCATGAAGTATTAATATCCCCATTTCACAGATAACAAAACTGAAGCTCAAAGAGGCAAATTATTCAGGTCATTTAGCTTATAAATGGAAAAACCAAGATTCAAACCCATGTAACTTGACTAAGCAAGACCATTTCCGGCTACAGAATGGAGAAGATCGTGTGATGGGTTGAATTGGGTCTCATCAAATTTCATATATTGAAGCCCTAACCCCCAGTACCTCAGTTTGTGACTGTACTTTGAAATAGGACATTTTAAAAGATAATTAAGGTTAAATGAGGTCATAAGGGTGGACCCCAACCCAGTAGGACTGGTGTCCTCGTAGGAAGAGGAAGAGACACCAGGTATGCAGCAGTACAGAGGGAAGAACCGTGAGGATACAGGGAGAAGATGGCATCTTCAGGTCAAGGAGAGGGGCCTCAGGAGAAACCAAACCCGCAGCACCTTGACCTTGGACTTCCAGCTTCCAGAGCTGTGAGAAAATAAATGTCTGCTGTTTAAGCCAGCCCATCTGTGGTATTTTGTTATGGCAGCCCTGGCAAATGAATACAGAGGGAAAATGGAAAACACAAGGAGGAAGAAGAGAAGGGAAGGGATAATAAAAGAAAGGGAAGCAGAACAAGTAAGGAGAAAGCGTTCATTCTTGGTTGCACTTGGGATTTGGGGGAGGGGCTTGCACATCATGAATCTGTGGAAGAGCAGCGAACAAAACTTGGAGGAAGCCTCCTTTAACCACTGAGAGGGAGGCCCCTAGAATGAGCTGCACATGGACACGAGCTCTCCACACGTGTCCCCATCCCTCCTGAGCATCTGCTGGCCCCCAACAAGGGATGACCTCTGCTTCCCCGCCTCCTGAACTTGACCTGACCGGATGCCCCAGATGGAGGCATCAAGAGGAAATCTTACAGAAGTCCGACTAAACAGTCAGATTCTGTTTTGCAAATGGGTTTTCAAATTCATCATGGAGGGATGGTTCACATCTGTGTTTTTCCCAACTTTGCAGCCCTGTGTTTTCCCCATACTCACTGCTGCTGGTTCTGACTTCAAAGGTCCAGGGAGGTTTAAAGAAGCGAATTGAAGACAAGCAGCTTTGTCTCCATCAAAAGCGGATTCCACAAAGCAGCAGCAGCCCTGCACACAGAGCGTGTTGATTGCTCCACGTTCACAGTTAACAGCCTGTCAGCTGGGGAGGGGGTCCTCCCTGGTAGGGCCAAGGCACCTGCCGAGGTGTGTTCACAGCAGATGCTTCAATCTTGCTTTAATGTCATCTAATCATTAGAGGAAGCAGAGCTTAAAAGAGATTCTGTCTGAGGACGCAAAGGGCTGAGCACCTCACACTAGTAGCTGAGAAAGTAGGGTCTTCAAAGATGTGATAAACTCATGACCACAGGGAAGTATTGTTAGTGCTGGGGAGAGAGGATTATTATTTTTTTTTTTTTACTTTGTATTAGAGATTCCAAGAAAATAGGACAGTTTGCGGTTGTTTGTTTGTTTTGGCTTATAAACAACAGGAATTTATTTCTCACAGTTCTAAGGCTGGAAGTGCACGATCAGGGAGCCAGTATGGCTAGGATATGGCAAGAACATTTTTCGGGGTTGTAGATGACCAACTTCTCACTGTACCCTGACGTGGTGGAAGGGGTGACGGAGCTCACGGGGGTCTCTTTTATAAGAGCGCTGGGCCCCATCATGAGGGCTCTACGCTTGTGACCTAATCACCTCCCAAAGCCCACCTCCTAATACTAACACACTGGGTGGGTTTAGGATTTCAACCTATGAACTGGGGAAGAGGGGGACACAAACAGACCACAGCACAGGGTGACCAGGGAAGGCTCCTGTGAGGTGTTTAAGCTGAGATCGTCAATGAAGTGGGACTTCTGTGGCTACAGGTTTTAGAAACGCAACTCAGAGTCGCAGGCACACACACCCTGAAAGAACGTATTGACTTGCCTAATAAGAAAGTCGAGGAGTGGCTGGCTTCAAACATGGCTGAACTTGGGACAAGGTCATTTACCATGTTATTCATTTGTGTTTGGCTTTCACTGTGTTTTTCCCCTCTGAGTACCAGAAAAGCAGTCAGGCCTTCCTTGTTTCCAGACTTCAGAGAGTCGTGTTACAGGGAAAACAGCAGGAGTTGCCTGTACCGCACTCACCTTTTGTTTCCCTGAAACATGGTGTCCTTGGGAGGATGCCTGCATGTGGGAGCCTCTAAAACACACCCTGAGATAAGAACTTCAGTGCCCATAGCTGTCTGGGAGGCATTGTCAGCAGCACCGTAGGAGTGAGGGGAAGTGAAGGAGGGCAGGAAATGGGCAGGCTACCAGCGTGGGTGACTGGAGCTCACACCCACCGGGAAGCTCTGTGAGATGGTGTAGACAACGCCTCTGAGATATCCCAGTCGAGAGGGATATTTATCCACCAAATCCCATCCATCATTGGTTGAGGGCTGTTCCTGGGGGTCATTAACAGCCCAGTACTTCAACCTGCCCTGTGAGCAGGCCAGGAGGCCGCAGAGGCCAGAGGAAGGAAGAGTCTACACGCACTTGCAGTTAGAAGGGGCTTGGGAATGATGAGGGCTGGGGGGACTTGGGTGGGACACCACAGTCTCTGCCCCAAGGGTTATGCTGAAGGAAGAGAGAGAGGTGAGTGCCTTTGAGGACCATGAGAGAGAGGAAGAGAGTTCCCAGGAATGAAGGGGTCAGGTGTCACAAAGACTGGCAGGTTTCACACATAGGTTGGTCAAGACCTAAGGTTATGGGCCCCAGAGAGGCAACAGGACTGGACTGGCCATCCTGTGTTTGTCTTCCACATTCTTGGGACCCAGGAATTGTTCCTACCACTGGGGTTTAGCCTCCTAGGGTGCACTTCAGAACTACCAATCAGAAGAGACACCCAACAAATCTTAAAGGACACTCAACCAATCAGAATAGATGTCCAACAAGTTAGAACTGACATTCGACCAGTCAGAACCAACAATGGCCATTAACAATGGGTTGAATAGGTAGAATAGCTCTAGGTGTAGGGAAACCCAGACCTAAACACAGGCTTGAGGTCAGTGAGCTCTGAGTATCAGTTCCCAGCCTCCACTTCCTGCATCCTTTCTCTCCTCCACATTGTCTCTCAGCAACCCAATACCTTCATGTGGTCCAGTGCTCTTTGCTTCAGAATTCTCACTCAGGAAAGTCTCATTTATCAGTCATTTACACTATAGTCTGAATTTAAGACACTAAAGCATCTGAACAGTGAGCTTCATCTTGACTGTGGAAGAAAAGGCAGAATCTCCGTGAAAGACACATCCACAACAGGGGAATTTGCCGTGAAACAACCCCATGGTGACAGTCCACAGGGGTAGCCTATTAAGTAGGACAATCTTACTTTAGTGTTTTTAGGGATATTGCTGCCTTCCCAGACCTGTCACAGCTATTGGGTCTTCTGTCCCTCACATGTCAAAGTCTGATGACCACCTAGGTTACCAACTCAGCTCTTTCTTACTGACCTACCCACACATAACACAGTCTTACCAGAAAACAGCTCTGTGATTTATTATTCCACCGGGCAGTGAGAAGCCTCAGGCCTTTTTTTTTTTTGGTTGCATTAGGTCTTTGTTGCTGCACACAGGCTTTCTCTAGTTGCAGCAAGGTGGGGGGGGCTACTCTTCATTGAGGTGCACGGGCTTCTCATTGTTGCAGAGCATGGGCTCTAGGCGCAAAGGCTTCAGTAGTTGTGGCTCACGGGCTCAGTAGTTGTGGCTCGCGGGCTCTAGAGTGCAGGCTCAGCAGTTGTGGCGCACGGGATTAGTTGCTCGGCGGCATGTGGGATCTTTCCGGACCAGGGCTCGAACCCGTGTCCCCTGCATCGGCAGGCAGATTCTTAACCACTGCGCCACCAGGGAAGTCCCCTCAGGCCTATTTTAAACAGAAAGTCTTGTGCCAAGTACAAGACGGTGCCAGCCAGGTTCCAAAGAACACCACGCGTGTGCTCTTGGTTATCTTGGATTAGGGCTGGAGCTGCGGAAGGGTCAGGAAGAACTCCTGTCTAATCTTCCACAGCGGCATCTTGTCCCTTCTTACTGTTCCCACAGCTACAACTCACCTGAGACTGCGTGTCATCTCAGTCAGTCCCCCAAACCCGGGCAAGTTCTCCACCCTGACTTCCAGCCACCACCCAACTGTCCTGGATTTTGCTGCAGATTTTTCATTTGAAAACACAGCCTGAGGTGAGCCATTCCCCCCCCCCCCAGCTGACCCTCCCCTGGGTTCCTGCTGCCTATTCAGAAGTTCCAAGCATTGAACCTGGACTCAAGGTAATAAAAACAGCTGGTGCCCTGCAGCTTTCCTGCACTCTCTTCTCCCAGTTCCAGAGTCCAGGGAACAGACCATCCCAGCCTCAGTGGGTAAAACAACAGCCCTTTAACATGCCCATGCATGCTGTGGGTCAGGAGCCAGAAAGGTACGGAAGGACAGCTTACCTCTGCTCCGACGTGTCTGGGGCCTGAGAAGACTTAGAGGCTGGGGTGAGCCAGTGTCAGGAGATTGGAGTCATCTGAACGCCCAGGCCTGGGCCGGGAGGACAGGAGTGCTCGCCAGGGCGCCTCCATGCAGCCACTCCATGTAGAGCAGCTTCCTCCTGCCCTGGCAGGCTCAGCAGGGTCAGGCTTCATACACGAGGGCTCAGATGCCACTGGTGAGTGTTCTCACCCACAGGGCAGGAACGGCAACTCCTCTTATGGCCCGGCCTCAGAAGACCTGTGATGTCACTTCCACTGCATTCTGATGAATACATACAGGGCATGGCCACAGGATTCAAAGGGAAGGTAATTCGACTACATCTCTTGATGGGGAGAAAAATATGGGCTCACCCTTGGAACATACGATCAGCCGCGTACCTCAGAGCCAGAGGACACACTGGCTGTTGGCCAAGCATGCCCACTCTCCCACCCCTTGTCCCTTAGCCCCAGCTGCCTAAGTCCGACACACCCCTCAAGGCCCACCACAAATACCACCTCTTCCATGAAGCCAGTGCCCCTGCCGAAAGTAAACTCCTCCTCTCCATGGCCCATGCTCTAGCTGTTCTTCTCGGGTGTCTACCCTCTCCTACCCTGCAGCCTAGGTGTCTGGGCCTGCCCTGGCTCATGCCCCAATCTCCCTCTGGCCCTTCTGTGTCTGAGCATTGGACTGACCCGCAGCAGGTTCAAACCCCATACATTTTCCAAGAGCACACTGTGCACCGTGAGGGGCCAGAGTAATGGGAACAACGTGTGCCGGACATGTGTCTGTGGATGAAAATATGTCTCTGGAAAGTTTAGCAGCCTTTGAAAGCAGCCCAAGCCTGGCCCAGCCCCAGCTGGCAAGCTCTGGAGGACAAGCTGGACATTGTCGCTTGTACTATCCAGGCCCACATTCTCGCCCATGGCTCCTTTAATATGATGCTCTGAAAAGAGCTTCCCCAACACTAGACAGACATCGCCTCCGGGGCTGCATGGGGCAGGCTGGCACACAACGCTCTTGGCTGTACAAATTCTCGGGTCCTATGGAGCCTCGGGTCAATCTGAGACATCTTTTCCATCTGGTCAATGGCGCTCATGTGAAAGACTGTGGCTCCATCTTCTTTATTTTTCCAGCTTTATTGAGGTATAATTGACAAATAAATTGTAAGATATTTAAAGTGTACATCATGATGATTTGATATATGTATACGTTGTGAAAGGATTCCTCCCATCCAGTTAATTTCCTCCGTCTTCTTGATCAAGTTCTGCGATTTATACCCAGGGGTCAGATCCAGCCCATTGCCTGCGCTGGTAAAGTTTTCCTGGAGCGCGGCCATCCCATTCATTGCATTTTGTCTATGGCTACTTTCCCACCACAGTGGTAGAGTTGAGTGGTGTGACAGAGATCATGCCGCCGGCAAAGCCTAGAATGTTTCTTATCTGGCCCTTTAAAGAAATAGTTTCGCCCAGCTCTGCTCTAGATGCTCCTGGATGCCCTCACCACCCCCCAGTCTAGAGATAGGTGTCGGGGAGGAAAAGGACCAGCTGGCATGTCCCACCTTTCACTCCACTCAACCAAAAACATAGCCCAGGAGTTCAAACGGGGAGGAAGCCCACAAGAGAGAGTCCCACATAACAGATCAAAGGCATAACAAGAAAGAGAGCCCTGGGACCACCAGGACACCCAGCCTCTGCTTCTCCCATCTCCCCCTATAGAGGTGGGCAAGCTCCCTTCCCCCACTTCAGTAAGAGCTGGGATTGGTATTGTACTAGGGAAAACCCAGAAAAAGAACAAAAGAAGAGGGTTGGGGTACATCGAAGTCTCAGGAGTGAACTTGTGTACAAACGAAGGAGCGTGCTGCTGAGGGAAGGAAAGTCTAGCTCCAATCAGCCAAGCGAGAACTGCCCCCAGACTCAGGGCCTGCAGCCCCTCTCCACCAGGCTGGGGCGCAGTGGCTGGCAGGCCATGAAAGCTGGGCCCTCACATAAGATTCAGGTCCACCATACAAGGTTCTGGTTCTCTGGGGTCCTTTCTCATCCCAAATCACAGCTGTCACCACTGTCCCAGGACCCCTCTTACAGGACTAGTAGACCCATTCTTCGTCGCCACGGTGAACCATCGCCAGACGAGTCTCTACAGAGGGGCACTCTATTCTTGCCTACCTGCAGGAGACAGATGGAGACCCTCCCCTGAGCCCAGGGAATGCTCAGATACTTTCCTTCTCGGGGGAGCAACTTGCAGACTTTTCTTTAAGGAAGGAAGCCTGCTGAATCCTAGTCCATAAGGCGTTCCAAATAATGAGTTCCAAGAGAGAATCTGTCACTTGCCAGCTTTGTAACCTCCAGCAAAGTACTTAAATCTCCTGAGCTTCATTTTCTTTTTCTGGAAATGGGATAATAATACCACCCGGGATGGTTAAATGATATATATGAGGCCCTTGGCACACAGGATAAATGAAGGCTTTAAACAAATGGAAACAGTGGCACGTATGTGACAGGGGAAGTTTCCTTCTCTCACAGCACCCCTTGGGAATATCCCTGTTTTCTCCCTTTTAGCCCATTTCACCCAATTTGTCCTTATTTTTCCCCACAGAAATTCCTTTCTCTTTTTATTCCATTCTTAAGGCAATAAAGAATAGGAGATACATCTGTTAATTAAATTTCTATTTGATTAATTTTACTATATTGAAATTATTATACTAAACTGAAATTAGACTATATTAAAATTTGGCAGGACAGTCCTATACCCCTGCTTCCTTTCTTTCTTACCCCAGACCAAAATTAGCCCCCATATGTGAAGCCAAATTTATTTATGAATACATATATATATGTGTGTGTGTTTGTGTGGACCTGGTTTGCATAAAGATGTAACTAAATAAAACTTTTAAAATATTAGGACTGAATGGCAAAAGACCAGGATTCAAGTCCCTGCTTTACCACGAAGATTTTGTATAACCTTTGGAGAGTCACTTGACCTCTATGGGCCTCAGTTTCCCCATCTGCAGCATAAGGGATTTAGACTAGGTTTTATTATGTCCTTGCTGTATTATAGGATATACAATGTGAGAAAAGGGTTTGGACAAAAGGATCTGAAGGCTCTTCTGATTTGGAGCCAATCAGTCATTGCTGAGTCAAAGCTGGCAGGCTCCCGGAAATTAGAAAAAAAAAATTTTTTTTGCCAATGATAGAATTTATTTTATTTTTAATTGATTTATAATTAATTATAAAATAATTAAATTTTAATAATTTAATTAATTAAAAATAATTAATTTTTTAATAGTGATTTACAGTGTTGTGTTAGTTTCAGGTGTACAGTAAAGTGATTCATTTATACACACATATTTTTTTCAGATTCTTTTCCCTTATAGGTTATTACAAAATATTGAGTAGAGTTCCCTGTGCTGTACACTAGGTCCTTGTTGTTTATCTATTTTATATATAGTAGTGTGTATATGTTAATCCCACAGTCCTAATTTATCCCTCCCCCTCCCTTTCCCCTTTGGTAACCATAGATTTGTTTCCTATGTCTGTGGGTCTATTTCTCTTTTGTATGTAAGTTCATCTGTATCATTTTAGAAACCAGTTTTTAATTTGATTTCTTCTTATGTCAGTCCTCCTCATTTTTGCTCTCTCCCCTAATCATGTAAACTTCCGCTACAAATCTGCCCTCAGTCATCCTTCAAAGAAAAGAAAGTCTAAAAGAATCTGCAAAATCCCTGATTATCAGAACTCATCATTCTGTGGGTGTTGGGCATTTTCAGAACATACGCCAGGGACTGGGACTCTCAGAGGTGATCAGCTGTCTGACATGGAGCCAAATGTGTGTGTGTGTGTGTGTGTGTGTGTGTGTGTGTGTGTACTTTGCTCGAGGTTACAAAGCTGACAAGTGACTTCTTACAGCTTCTAAACTGCTATAAATGGGTGTTTAGTAATGTGTTGGTAAGGAATGGGGGAGGGGAAGCATTCTACAGTCACGTGATTAGGTCTCAGTCTTTTAGTGAGCCTGTGCCTCTGGATTGTAAACTTCATATGTGCTTCTCTGTCTTCCTCTCACCCTCCACCCTCCACTCTACCCCTGCATTAGGTGGAATAGGAAGGATAGAGGAGGCTAGAGTTGGGTATTTTTTTTCTCTCAGGTCAGTTAGGCTCTGATGAAACCCTAGCCAGTTAGGCTCTGGTTAAATAACTTCTTCTGAAGAAACAACTTTGTTAAGAACAGAACAATCAGATTTCTCTTTGATAGTCATTGTGAGGACCTGGTAGAGCTCCTGGGGATAAAACTCACAAAGGCATGTGGCCTCTCTGTGACTGGGCCCACCTGGAGTTTTTTTAACTCCAGCCTTGTCCACACTGAGCCTCCAGCAATTCATCAATTACAGCTAGGTTTCCTTAACTCTGGCACTGCTTCCCATGGAGGTTGCTTTGCTACTCGTGGTCTTCTGCCCTGGTAAGTTTTGATTCTCTGTATTCACCAGTCCGTGGGGGCAGTGGTTTTCCCTGTGACCTCACTTCTCTGATGGATCTAAGAATTGTTGATTTTTCAGTTTGTTCAGGTTTTTAATTTATTGTTAGGATGGAGTGGCAGCTTCTAAACTTCTTACATGCCAGATTGGAAACCAGAAGTCTCTAATGAGGTTATTAACCTTGAGCAATGGGGCTTTCCCCAACGTGAATAGTATGGGGCAATTATGGAATAACAGTAACTTGGAATAGGTAGATAAGGAGTAGCTCCACCAACGAGAAGATTTTTGACTCCCATAGTCAATAGAAGGGCAGACTCAAAGGAACAGATAAAATATGACATGATATGGAAGAGGAAACCACTGAACACAAGAGGGGAGAAAATCTACTCTTATCACGTGGAATAAAATCCACTGGGCAAATCCCACATTGCTGTAGTTTGGAAATTATAAGTTTGGATCTCCCTCTCTAAACCTTTTATTTTGAGGACATAAAATTATGTGTATAATTAGCATATGCCTGACTCTTCCAAATTACAGGTTTCTTAACCACATCAATGATTTTCTGTTTGTAGCCTTGGAATCTTGCTTCAAATAGAATCTTTTGTGAAAAATCCAAGAGATAAGACAAACAAAAGTAGGTGCATATGACTGAAGGGTTCTTGTCCTCCCTGTCACATCCCTGGCCCCTGAGGTGCCTCCTCTTTTTTCCTGGGGCTCTTCAAAGTAATTTTTAAAAATCATACCTCAGATTATACTTATTGTAATCTATAGTTTTCCTTACAGCTTTCTGGAAGAGATTCTACACTACACACTTTCTACAACTTCTGCAAAGCAGCCCCTCTTAACAAAGGAGGCCACCTTTCCCCTCACTCTTAAAACTCTCACTATTTTGAAAGTACCCAAATGAGAAGCTAAGAAACTGCAACATTGTCTTCCTCCCTCCAGAGATTTCCTCCTGCCCAGAACAAGGCAGATGCTGTGGGGAAGTGAAGATGCAATAATTCAATGGCCTTTAGTCCTCTATCTTTTGCACTAGATCCAGTATCCTGGGTAGAGAGAAGCAGCAGGATGCTAAAATACTTGAACTGTACACCCAGTCTTGGAGCCCAGAAGTTATCTAGGGAATGGACGTTGATTTTGTCTCTCAGTAGCAATGTATTCTCCTGCTGACAACAGCACACAACTTTCCTGAGGATCCACCTCTCCTCCACTTGTGCTGCACCTTCCAACTTCAGGGCTGAAGCATGTGACTAACACCAGAAATCAGGGGGTCAAATTCCCCTGGCCACAGGATTGACTCAGGAGTAGGAATATGACTCAATCAAAATCAATAAAACATAGTGATACTTTTCTGAACTTGTTAGAAGTGGATATTTCTCATATGAACTTGAACCCGAGAAGAAGAGGTACTGGCAGCCATCTCACCATCAGGTGGCGCCTGTGAATTAACACACACACATTGGGAGGAAACCAAGAACTGACAATATCATTTGAGCTTCTGGATCAAGCCACACCTGCAGCTAGCCCTACACCATAGTTTTGAGCCAATACATTCCCTTGTTATTATTGTTCTTTTGTCGAAAACTGGTTGAGTTGGGTTTTTATCAACTAAAGGTCCAGACTGATTAAAATGCCCAGGAACCAAGTGCCTGAACATCCAGAAATGCCTGTCAACTCAACTTCTTAACAGCTGGACCCTGCCTCTAGGACTGAGTTGAATATCTTGACAGACTAAAGCTCAGACTTCTCTCTTTTGTACTCACCTAATGGGAAACTACCACTGGGCTTTGCATATAATATCCTGGCCTGCACATTAAACTTTTTTCGTGAGCTGACCTAGCATTCTGGGTAACTGAAAGTTGGAGAGGATCTTTTTATTCCAAATTTTAAGTATTTCTCCCATACAAAGATCTGAACAAGAATGGTCATAGCAGCATTATGTATAAGAGACTAAAATTGGAAAAAAAATTAAAATGTCCATCAACTGGTGAATGAGGAGAACATGTGGTGTGTCCATGCAATAGAATAATACTCTACAATGAAAGGAAATAGACAACAGGTACACGATGAGACATGGATGGACCTCAAGAACATTCCTTTAAGTGAATGAAGCTAGACATAGGAGACTGCATATTGTATGTTTCCATCTGAAATGTCCAGAAAAAGCTAATATACAGAGACAAGTAGATTAGTGGTTGGCGGTGCAGGACAGGGGAACTGGGAGGGACAGGGATTAACAGTAAAGGTACATGAGTGAACTTATTAGGGAAATGTGAGTTATGGTAATGATGCACCGCTTGGTAAGTTTACCCAAAAATAAAATCATCGAGCTGAACACTTGAAATGGATGAACTATATGATATGTATACTATGCCTCATAAAGTATTGTTTTAATTCTAAAATTCACAAGTTTGTATTTTAAAATCCTTTTTGCATGACTCTGCCTCTGAGCCTCACTAAATCAGCTGGGTGAACCATACTGCATTTTCACCTGCTTATTGCCAAAGGTTTTACACTAAAAATGCAGAAGCTTCAAATACGGAGCTAACACTTTGAATCCCACAAGACCTACGCAGAAAGTTTTTTCTTTAATTAACAAGTCTCCAGCTTTGATACACCTGCAAGGTGTTCATATTTCTGTAGGCTGGGGTATAATTGGTCAGGATTTTTATCATACTTTCTTCTCTCTTCCTCTAGAGCCTCCTGCTGGGGAAAGAGAGACAGCTAGACAGTCTGAAGTGTTTGAGGCAACCTGCAGTAGGGGCCCTATTCATTCCTGCACTCCCCTTCACCTAGCACACAGTAGAAGCTCCATAGTTATGTGCTGAATAGAAAGGCAGGGCATTTGTATTTCATTTGGGAAACATACGTGGTCCCCCGCCCAAGCACCTCCAAGCCAGCAGCTGGCTAAACACAGCAACAGTGAGTCAAATTTGTGTTTGCAGGGGAAACAAATAATTAAAACAGATCGAAGACTCAATGTAATAATTAGAAACATGCTCATCGCTGTTCGGTAGCCGCTGAGGATCTCCACTCTCAAAGATGGAGATAAGGCCACAGGCAGTGTTTTATAACTGTCTTCACTCCCTAACCCCATCCCTTGGGTTTAGTTCTCTTTTTCTACTGAGGGGCTGACAATTGTTCTTGCCATATTTGCAACCAAAGGATCAGTCCCCTTCTTTCTCAGCCTGTTGGCCTCTTGTACATCCTTTAAGACAACCTTAAATGCCACGTCCTCTGGGAAGCTGGTCCTGGTTCCTCGGGGCTCAGGCTCACAGCTGTTGGAGCACTTCCTACTGCTTTGCTCTATGGCCAGCGATGAGGCTGCTGACTCTGCCCCAGGACCTAGGCCCCATGAGGGCAAAGCCAGTGGCACTCACCTCCTTGGCCTTTTGACCGCCCACAGTGTGCGTGTACCCAGCCTGTGCACAGAAAGGCTCACTCAGACACACACCACTGACTCGACAGTGACGGTGTCTCTTGCCCTCCTGGAAGGGCCCACCACACGCCCCGATGCCTTACGTAACCAGCCTCGCTCGCCTCTAGAGTCACCAAGAAGAGAAAACATTCAGACCTAATATTTGCTCCGCCTCTAAACTGTTTGAGCTAGTTTTCACCTGGTTCCTCCCCGTCCAGAAGAAGAGACACCCTTCCTCCTCTGCAAAGCCATGTCTTCCATTCCATCCTTTTCTGTTTCTTTGTTGCATCAAATATCCACCTGATGCTCTCCCCCTCCTTCACTTCTTAACCTCTCAGCAAACTCCAGTCAACTTTGCCCTGGCCTCCCTCTCACACGCACCAGCATGCACACATGGCACTCAGCGACAGGGAAAATGATGCAGGAAGGGAGGCTGAGAAGAGGAAACCAAAGAGGGAGGATCCAGGAGGGGACACTGGCACGAACACCACGGCACATTGGCGGCCCCGGGCTTCTGCCATCAGCCTTCTCTCCAGGCAATCTCATTCCCCCTCTAAGTTTCCGTTAGGAGCAGCACGACCCACAGGCCACTCCTGTCTTTGTCTTCCCCGGAAGGGTCACCAAGCATGTAAACTTTACCCTTCCCTCCCTGCCCTTTCCATCCGTCCACCCTCCATGCCCATCTCACTTAACAGCACCCCACCAGCTGCCTGTGGGCCACACACGGCCGCTCAGGGGGCCCCGCCATCAGGCACCAAGGCCCAGTCGCTAAGTCTCCAGACTGATTCTTGAATCCTTCTCTCCTGCCACTACTTTCTTGGTTCTCCAAGTCCCCGACAGGCAATCTTAGAGAGCTGACTCCAGCCTCACCTTCAGGTGACATTTGGTCACGTCACCTGCTCATCACTCAGAAATTACTGTCCCCAACCTCGGTGTGGCCTTCGAGACCTTCTAAAGCCCTCACTCTGAACATTCCTGCCACCCCCGACCCTTCCTTCCAGCCTCACCAAATGACTTGCCCCTTCTTACCCCACCATGCCCACCCTGCTCTGTGTCTCTACAAGTGGTTTTTTCCCCTTCTCGTCTTTCGAGATCCAGCTCCCTTTCCTCGGCGCTCACAGCACAGTCGCAAATCTAGCACTTCCTGCCCTGCCTGAGTGGTCGATCTGTGTTTGCCTGTCTGTGTCCCCATCCAAACTGTAAGGATCCTTAAAGCAGGGACTCCAATTTGTTCACCTTCACATTGCAGTGCCTCACGTAATGCCTGGCACATAGTAGGCATCTTAATAGGTTTTAATGTTATTCAGTTATGGTAAAGCCAACAGATCGGGAGAGGATGGCCATTGAAAAAATAGTTGATTACTCCCAGTTCCTAGGAGAAGAGGGCCCACCACACCTCAGGGGCCTTGTGGAGAAGCACCAGGATCCATCAGGAGGCAGAGGGAGTGAAGGGAAAATATGGATGAGAGACTTTATTGTGGTTTCCACAGAAAGTAATGGGCGAGGCAAGGCAAACAGGCTTAAAATTGGCTCGTTTGAATAGTTTCAGAGCGCTCAGGTGGGGGAAGGGTTTTTCCTAATTGCCTGGCATCTGGCCCTTGGGTGATAGGGTAAATGGATAGTGGCCCTAAGCGTGAAAACCCAGTAAGGGAGGTAGTTGGGGGGTAGATTCTGGATTAATCGCTTTGGAATTGGAAAGGCACCCCTGGGAGGAGGACATGGGAGGCAGTGAGGGAGACAAGACAGCAAGGGCAGGCGATTCCGGCATGTCTTCAGTTTGTCCAGAACACGGTGTGTCTGACATATGCCCGCAGGGCAGATGTTAAAGCATCAAGTTTACAAGATGGTAGAAACGTGGTTGGGTGAATGGATGGATGGATGGATAGAGGGCTCATGTGCTAGTAGTTTCAGACAGTCTAGAGAGATCACTAAAGCATTTTGATCTTCCATCCTTTAGTTTTTTGCATATTTCAGATATAGGAGAATTATGGTTTGCCTGTAAAACAATTTTCAGAAAAACTTGAGAAATAACAACAGTTTTGTTTCATAGCCTGGCTATGGTATATATATTTTACAGATACCATTTATTCACAACTTTTTCCTTCTAATTATAGTTAAACATAAAACTCACTGTAGTTCTAAATTGGGGGAGAGGAATGGGGTGGGGAGGGGGAGTGTGGAATCTATATTCACCATCCCAATAAATGCAATAAAACTGCAATATCCTGGGCTTCCCTGGTGGAGCAGTGGTTGAGAGTCCGCCTGCCGATGCAGGGGACACGGGTTCGTGCCCCGGTCCGGGAAGATCCCACGTGCCGCGGAGCGGCTGGGCCCGTGAGCCATGGCCGCTGAGCCTACGTGTCCGGAGCCTGTGCTCCGCAACAGGAGAGGCCACAACAGTGAGAGGCCCGCATACTGCAAAAAAACAAAAACAAACAAACAAACAAAAAACCCTACAATATCCTGGTTTTGAAGAGCTCATTTGCGCTGATAGAGTCCCAGACCTGAGTGGGATGTTCAAGGTCAGATGGGAAGCGGACCTTAGGAAACTGAGCCTCAGAATGGTTCAGTGGCCTCAGAAATGACTGCACTGAGACTGACACCTCAAGTCCCCTATGCCTGATGCCCAAGGCTCTCTCTGTCTCTCTGCAGCTGCAGATACAAACGTTTGCCACCAATTAACAAATTACTGATGATTTCAAACCCAGTGCAAAGATGTTTCAAAAGGAAGCCACGCTCTGGACACAGAGCCAGAAATCCAACTCTCAGACGCATCTCAGAAATATCCCTGCTGTGCGTCCCCCACTTTAATCTGTTTTCTGTGATTATAAGGGGATTTAAACTTTTTTACAATGCCATTACCAATCTCATTAAAAAAAAACAAAACATCCTGCCAGCGTACATAATCCAAGTTAATATAAATCCAAACAAATAGAAAAGGAAGAAAGATTGTATTTATAAGTTGGAAGAGAGCAAACCATCGCCATTACTGAAATCTCATTTTCAATGGCTTTGGCCCACACTCAGAATAGCATTGAAGACCATTTGAGACGCTCAGAGGCGAATGTGAAGCTGAGATATCCACGTCTCCCAAAAGAAAGGCACAGGGGCTCGTGTAGCGTGGTCTTTAGCTGGGAGCTAATAAAAAGTGGGAAAATAAAACACATTACTGCAGTCAGGACAAATGAGACGGTATCTGGTTAAGCAAGCCAGTTTCTCAGGCCCCAGTTCATTAAGCATTGCTGTTGAAAACCGTGGTTGATCCAAGTTCTAAATGAAGCGGATGCTCTTGGCAATGAGAGGTTTGGGTAACTGCAGATTAAACCTGTTTAGTTTTTTTCCCACAGGTGACAGAGCACAGGGAACAGAGACCAAGCAGTCAGCACGCCCAGCCCCTCCATCCGGGGACATACAGCAACCCTGCTCAAACAATAAGGCATCATCAGGGGCCTGGGGGTGCTTGTGCTGCCACCATGTCTCTCCAGCCTCCAACACCAAAATCACATCTCCCCCGGCTTTGTTAGTTCACCGCTATTTTCTCTCTGCTGGGCTAATCGCAGCAGCCCCACTGGGGCAGTCGCTGTCTTCACCAAGGTGACCATGTTTTTCTCTTTCTGCCCTGCCACTGCCCCTGCACCAGGACCCCTAGGTATCTTGTTTCTTGGTAAATTTGCTAACTTGCAGGAAAACTTCCAGTAAAAAAAATATATATATCCTACTCCCCACCCCGACCCCTCAAAATTCCTTGAAGAACTTTTAATTCCAGCCCCAGCACCTGGTAAAAACATAGTCCCAGGTGATTGTAATGCATACGCCAGGATTGAGAGCCCTGAATATTATCTCTACTTATTATATAGACGTAATTATACTGAAATAATACTTTGCATACACTGGATTAGTTTGAATATGGACTAGACAATTGATGATATTATGAACTTATTGGTAATTTTCTTAGGTGTGATAACAACACTATGGTTATTAGGAAGATTTAAGTACACACTCATAGAGATAGAGAAATCATACATAGCAAAATGTGAATCACTGAATCTAGATGGAGCATATGCAGGTGTTCATTTTACTATTATTTCAACTTGTCTCACACTTTGAACATTTTCATAAGAAAATGTTGAAATAGGGAAAAAGTCAAATACATATTATTATAAAATACTTATTATAACTACAATTTGTTTTAAATTAATTAATTAATTAATTATTTTGGCTGTACCAGGTCTTATTTGCGGTATGCATGCGAGATCTAGTCCCCAGACCAGGGATCGAACCCAAGCCCCCAGCATTGGGAGCACGGAGTCTTACCCACTGGACCACCAGGGAAGTCCCTATAACTACAATTTATAATAAGAAAGAATTTTCATTTTTATTACATACAGATTTCCCATTTCAAGATACACTAATCATTCAGAAATCTAAGAGAAAGTGACCAAAAAAAGTGTCCTCTGCACAGACTTCAGGGAAGGCAGTTCAGGAATGTTCCTCAAAAGCAATTCCACTGCTAGGAGTTTAGCCTACACAAGTAAGAAAACAAAGGGAGCTCAGACGTATGAAGAAGGATATTCAATGCAGCACAGTTATAAAAGCCAAAACACCCCTCGATTGGGGGCTGACATAGCCCCCAGGGTGGGGTAAGACTCAGCCATCACAATGTAGCTTACGTACCCATGTGTGTTAACCTGGGGGAAGATGTCCACAGTTGAAAAAGGCAGGCTAGGTACAGACAGGCAGACACATACAGACAGGGAGACATTATACCTTTTTTTTTTTTTTTTTTTGGTCTTCAGTCTTTGTTTCCTGAAAATTTTTAAATGCTCATTTATTACTTTTGTAATTAGTGGGGGAAAAAAGGCCATTTCCATTTGGGAACCAAAAGGACTCATGCCTTGTGACCCAGAGTAAATCAGTGGGGCACAGCATGTGCCACATGGCCCTGCCAGTCCCCAGGGAGACGAAGGATCGCTCTTGACAGTTTCCTTTTTTTTTGGACAGTTTCCTGTCACCCGTCCTGAGGGAACACGTGCACCCGGACGCCTCCCAGGGACGAGAGGGTGGACCCAGCAACCCAGCTCTCAGGCTCCTGCGAAGAAGGGCACAGGGTGCCATTCTTCCCCTCCTCCCTCCAGGCTGCCAGGCTGCATTTCATAGTTTGACTGAAAGTGTGCCATCCCGTCTGTCTCTCTACAAACAAATGGAATATTCTGAGCTTCCAGCATTTGGAGGCACACAGCTTGCATGTTTTTATGAAGAAAAATAAACACTGTGTATGGTAACAACGGAGTCCTGATGGAGAAAACATGCTGCCATCCAGAAGAACGGACACAGCCCAGGCCGCAGACTCCAGGCAGGTAGGGACCGGCCTGGCAGTGAGGGGACACAGGCCTGGGGGCGAGGGGCATTGGAGGCCGTGTGTGCACGTGCCATCGGGAGGACACACTTATCTGGTCGTGTCCCCACCGCTCCTGAAGAACAAACGGTACGTGTTGTTTATTCCAGTGGCGACAGTCAGTGGCGGCATCCAATTCCCTCTGGGCACCCAGTCACGACTCCCATCATTCAGGTTCACCCCTTCCCCCCAACCCTTCCCCCACCTCCTCCGGCTGCTCTAGGGACTGGAAGGAATCGACATGAGCTCACACATGAGTTTCCAACCCATTCCTTAGGACCACTGAGCAGTGGTTCTCAAAGTGCTGTCCTGGACCAGTAGCATCCACATTGCAGGGAGCTTGGGAGAAATCCAAAGGTGTAGGCCCCGCCCTGACCTACTGGAGGGGGCATGGGCAAAGGCAAAGACCAAGAGCGTGGGCCCGGGAATCTGTACCCACTTACAAACTGTCCAGAAGGCTCACCCAGCGGGTTCTACGGACGCCTCTTTGGCCAGCACTGTGTCCTATGGACACTGCTCCCTGCAAGGAAGACTGGGTAACGTCGCTTTTTCATTGGGCCCATTTAGTTGGGGCACAAACACACGCACACACACATCCCCAATAAACCAGGCTTCAGTCAGTGAGGAAAAAGGAAGAGAAGGCGGCTGGGAGGTGAGGTGGGGGGAGGCTGCTGCCTTTTGTGTCTCTTCTTCATCCTCCCTCTCTTGGCCTCTTATAGCGAACGAACCACGGAGAATGGTCCACCATCTACACTGGCAGACTGGAGGGTGCTCGAGTTGTGGGCTTTCCTGCGGGGTTAATCCACTTCATCCCTGATCACCTTCCGTGTAAGGGCAGGAGAAAGTAACCCCCTCTCTGTACTCTCTCTTTTCTCACCTTAGGATAATACTCCCTTTGGTGGCAGCTCACTCCTGACGTTAGAAAGATGTCCTCACCTTTCCTCACCAGAGCCCTTTCCATACGAGCTACATGCTAGCAGATCCTGGTCTCTGTTCTTAGCAGGAGCTCTGTGTGTGGTGCCCACAGGGAGGGCATCTTTATTCAGCCCGCACAGCCGTGTCTGAGCCGAGGACCAGCCAGCCCCGCCACTGCTGACCTTACCAGCCTTCTTCTTCCCTCTTTCCACCTTCTAATCTGACCACACGGAGCACCTGTATCTTCTCCAATACCTTGCGCCTGTCTCTCTCCAGGCTTTTGCATACTCTATCCCTGCTGCTCTGAATTCTCTTCCCTGGCTTCAGAGTCTGAAGTTCATCCCACAGGTCCCAGCTCAGACATAACTTCCTCCAGGAAGACTGACCTGACCACACAAGCCCACGTGAGATGCCCATCCTCTGAGCTCCTCTGGTCCACCCCAGCCTGCTTGGCTATCGTGCATTGGTGCTCTTCCCCACATCCGGTAGACCAATGACCCAAGACTAAAGCTGGACCAGCAGATGAGGCAAGCATGTCTGAATACAGATGCCAGCAGTAGGCAGGAGCCTCGTTCTCATAAGAATAGGGCACCCTTCTCATAAGGGTAACTGACCTAACTGTCCCCCAGCACCAGGATCACCAGATGGGCTATTTTTTGAGACTCTTTCTTTCGTAAAAAGAAGTCATTGGGCCGTAGTTGCTAAATGAGCAGTGAGCAGAAGGAAGATGGGTGGAAGCTGAGTCAGTCTCTAGATTTTGCATGAGAGTCCAGAAATCACCACCCACCCCTACCAAAGGTGACCCATATTCTCCCCCTGAGAGCAATGGGCAGCTTGACTCCCAGGCCAGGCTCTGAAAGCAGGGCCTCATCTCTCCCACTGGTGCCTGCTTCCCTTCCTTCTGCCTGGGGGTTTCCTACGAAAGCCTCTTGTGTGGCCAAGAGTGATGATCAACTGTCTCCAGGCTCGCTGTTATAAACAAACGAAGAACCCCAGGCGACATGCGGCAAACGTGAAATAGGCGTTAAAGAATACAGTTCTCACCAAGAGGCTAGTGGACCGCCAGAGCCTCCCAGGAAGCCTGCACCTAATGCCAAAGTAGGCCTGGGCTGTTCTGGGAGTACTGGCCCAGAGAGGGGCTGACCTTCCTCTCTCCCCAGTCAGCACATGGACTAGGTCAGGCCCTCACTTGTCTGCACATAAAACCACCATTTCCCGCAGAGACATGAGCCCCTATTCCCAAGGGAACAGAACAATCACAGTCATGTTCTCCCGCCTGCTTTACCACCCCTCCTACGACTTTATTTCTTCCGGTTGCTCTTCCTCACGTAAAGGCTGTAGGCCAGAGTAGCTTGGGGAGATCTTTGTAGCATGTGTTCCCTAGTAAACAATGGCGAAAAGTAAAACCTGATAATGGAAAAAACAACGTCAAAGGAAAGGAGAGGCAAGAACAAACACTCGTTTAACCCAGTACGTGCCCTGCGCGGTAATAGTTTTTCTCATTCATTATCTTAATACCCACAACAATCTTCAGAGGTAGGTATTACCATATTACAGATGAGATGATTGAAAATCAGAGAGGTTCAGTCATTTGTCCAAGATCACACAGGAGAGGCAGGAAATCCTAAAATGATCACCTTTTTTTTTTCTTTTTCTCCTGACTCTAAGGTGGCTGGCCTTCTGCTCCTCTGCAATGTGAAGTCCATCTGCCTTCAGAAGACCCCTCTTCCCCTGCCAACAGCTCACCCACCCCCACCCAGGCCCCTGGCTTGCAGGAGCCTTTGCGTCTGTTTGACAAACCACAGGAGAGAAAGCTGGTCCAGACACAGGTCAAGCTGCAAAGCTTTTTGGAATGAGGGGTATAAAACCCACCTTTTTTTGAATGATCCCAATTCTGAGAGAAACAAATGCAAACCAGAATTCTTTGGCAGCAGTCTGTTGGAATATCTGGACACTTTTCCCAGCATGTGACATCATTTTCCTTCCAGACTTCAATGTTAAAAATAGCCGGCAAACACTTTGAACTATTGTCTCCTTCAAACACAATATGGGTTGTATGTATGTTTACCACTTGGAAGAAACGCTCCGTGAGACAAGACATGCTGACAGCCTGTTCCAGTGGCTAAGGGGATCCATAGACTTGTTGAACTTACACTGAACAGACACACACACCTGCACACACACACACACACAGGCCACTCTTACGTGGTACAATCATTCCAAACCAGCTGCTAGTTTTAAACAACCCTATGAGGTGATCAAATTGACAAAACTCAGCAGGAAGCCACATTTTCTCTCTCCCGTTCAGGTAGATCAGGCAAAAGTTCCTTATCAGGAAGAATTTTAAGTAGGTGCCGTCTTAAAATTTCTAACTGCTTTTCTGCCTGGATAGGCCCAGCAGATTTTGTTCAAGGAAGAGTCGCTAGGTGACCTTCCTGGCTCTTTAAAGGTGAGGGCATAGGCCTGCCCTGGGCCTTAACCAAGGCCACTCCTTCCAGAACCACTTCCCATGCAGAGAAGGCTGCTGGAGAGACGTGAGGACATTTGCTGTAGAGCGAGGACACCTCCTGGGAGCACAGGGATAGGGAACTGACCTGAATCTTTGAGGTTCATGATTCTAGAGCTTCTCGGTTGGACTGGAACATTCTGGCCATGGTCAGCTGGCAGGATAGGATCAAGAGCTAGTCAGAAAACAGGCGTTTGACTGACAAGCCCAGCTCAGCACCAGGACCGGCTGGCTGGGCAGCCCTCCTGAACCAGTCGCCCTGAACAAAACTGTCAAAACCTTCAGCAAGCACAGTAAGTGGTTTCCCTCAGAGAACCACAGAGGCTGCCAGGGATCTGAGAGAAGGGTGTGGGGGAGAGGCCTGACATTTGGAAACAGGGCTGATCCCTTTAAACTGAACAAACCCCAGGTGGCAGGGAGACCCCCAAGAAAGGTGGTTCTGGACGTTCTGTGAGGTGGGCAGGAGGGTGATTGTGGCTCACCTTGAACGTTACAGGAAGACATCATGCCCATCACACCACTCCTGGGTCTGTGCCCCAAGCTGGTCAAGTAGGTCATTCAGGTTACACCCCGTGCCTCACACTCAGCCTGTAGTAGAGAAAGATTCGGTGTCCCCTGCTGGACTTCTTTCCACTCCAAAGACTGAGCGCCTTGCCTGCTTCTGGGGCAAGGGGTGTCGACTGCAGAAACGAGCCCTGTTGAGGGTCACCAGGGAGCGCACAAGACGCCCAGTCAGATTTGAGCTTCAGATAAACAATGAATAAGTTCTTAGTGCAAGAATGCCCCAAATATCACACTGCTGTTTATCTGAAATTCAGGTTTAACCGGGCATCGTATCTTTTTGTCTGCTAAACCTACCGGCCCCGGTCTCACTGCAGAATCTGCTGTGGGCCTGTTTTCGTTGTATTCCTCCCATGCACCGAACACAGCCCTCTGCCTTCTTCCCGTGAATCAGAGGAAGTGATTGGGCTGAGCGAGGATGAGGGTCCCTACCCTCATGGGTGTGATTTTTTTATTTAGTCAGGAGGGGAGGAGGATATAAAAGAATTGATGCCTTAGGAAAATAGGTTTGAAGACCCGGGAGGCCCACGGAAGCTGTGGACTTGAATTCCTACCATTCTTTGTGCCCTGCTAAGCCCTGGGGCAACTTAACGATCCCATCTGTTATGTTTTTCGTTTTGAATCTTTTTTCCCCAAAAACTTAAATCAACAGTAAGCAGGGCCCAAAGTCCCATAACCAAGCTGTTCAGTCACCTGCTAACTGACCCTGGTGAGGGCTTCACACCCCCACAAATGTCCCCGTCCATCCCACATCCACATCAGAGATGACCAGCTGGGAGGAGGAGTGGCTGGCCCTCCTGTGAGAGCACAGGTGGGGTGGCCTGAAGGTCTGAAGGGCGCGCACCCTGTGGGAAGCTCTCCTGGCCGCACCTCCCTTTGCGTCCTTGGGCCAGACCCAATGCACCAGCTGGTACGACTGTTTTTGAGCATCATCGTGCCCAGGGCCAGCAGGAAATAGTGCCCAGCAGAAGAGCCTGCTTGAGTCTGTGCAAAGGCAACTGGAGACCCCAGCCTGGGGAGGCCAGCCTCATATAACAGTGACCTCCAGACCCAGGCCGGCCCCAGGGACCTTCGCAGTGCAGGTCATCACCAGCCTGTTCCCCTCCTGAGCCACCCCCACCTACCCATCTCTCCCAAGGGTCCCAGGACAGGAGGAGAAGCCCTAGTTTTGAAGGGGCTTTAAGGAACATCTATCTCCTCCCACTTCCCATCTCTGTCCTCATCCCTGCCTGCATCCCTGCAGAGACGGGGAACTCACTCCTCCTCAGTCAGCATTTCCCCCCCCAACATTCACCTCCTTACATTGAGTCCAAACCCATCAGTGCTCACAGTCCCACCCAGACCCCACAGGGACCCATCTAGAGCCCTGTAGTCCTTCTACTGTACGAAACCTGTACCAGTTTATTGAGCAGTTCTCAGCTCTTTGGGGGTACAAGCATGAAACAGTTTCGTTTTTCGCCAAAGATATTTTATTGAGGTATAACTGACATATAACATATTAGTTTCAGTGGTACAACATGATCCAATATTTGTATATACTGCAAAATGATCACCACAGTAAGCCTAGTTAACATCTGTTGCCATACATAATTACAAAAACATTTTTTTCTTGTGACGAGAACTTTTAAGATCTACTCTCTTAGCAACTTTCAAATATGCAATACAGTATTATTAACTATAGTCACCATGCTGTACTTACATCCCCAGGGCTTACTCATCTTATAACTGGAAGTTTGTACCTTTGGATCCCCTTCACCCATTTTGCCCACCCTCCATCCCCGCCTCTTGCAACTACCAATCTGTTCTCTGTATCTGTGAGCTTCGTTGTTCTTTGTTTTTTTAGATTCCACATATAAGTGAGACCACACAGCATTTGTCTTTCTCTGTCTGACTTATTTGTAATAGGGAAGAACAAATCTGACTCCCTATTAGATCTGTTCCTTTCTCTGTGCTTAGTCATGCTGGCTTCACACGTTTTGTAAAAGAATGTTGCCTATAGCCTGAAATATACAGGATAGCCTATTCTCAGGGCTCTGACCTTTGAGTCCATTCATATAGAGATAAAAAGTTGTAGAACAGAAAATAACATTTGTCATGTTGGAGGTTTACCGGAATATCGTGACCTGACATATGTGGACAGCTGCAAGAACAAAGGAGTCCGACTTCAAGAAGTTTGCAACAACTAAGTTTGCACGCCCCTCCCTCACCTGGCCTTTGAAAGTGGCTTGCTGAAACCCTTCAGAGAGTTTGGGGTTTTCTGGGCATGAGCCAGCCATCTCCTTGCATGGCCCTGCAATAAACCTTTCTCTGCTCCAAACTCAGACGTTTCGGTTTGTTTGGCCTCACTGTGTATCGGGCACATGAACTTGCGTTCCGTAACAATTTCACGGAACATAATGGTCAATAATTATTTTCAATCATACTGTGTCAAATCTCCCATTTCCTTCCCTCGATGACATTTTGAGTTCATACATATATTTAACTTTGACCCAAGCCTCATCTTCTCCCTCCTCCAGTGCTGACTTGAGGGAGACCCTGAGCACATGCAGGGAAGAGGTCGTGGTTGAGATTCGCATCACCCCTGGTCTTTGGGGCCACGCCCCTCCAGCATGTGGGGGTGAAGAGCGGGGAGAGGCAAATGAGCAAGTGTTTCTTTAGTTCACTGGGTCCCACTGTAGCCTTCTTTCTGTTGGTTGCCTCTGCTTCTCGGACTGAGAGTTAGCGACAAGATTTGGTCCAGCTGTAAACCTCCTGGTTGGGTGGCACTGCTTTTCTGGCTCACGTCGAGGGGCTGTTGGTGCCCTCTGGGGGCAGGTGTTTCAGGAGGCCTGTGTCTGCAGGTTCCTCCTCATGGCACAGTTCCCTGCAATCTCCTAGTGCCCTCAGCTTGATACCCACCAGGGTTCTTGGCCTTCCCCAAGCAATAGAAATTGACTAGAAGCCAGACAAGAAATTCGGGCAACGCTTTACTGCGGTCCCTGCAGCAGCAGTGGGGGGTGGGGGGAGCGAGAACAAACAACAGGTTCCCTTGCTTGCTGGCTCCCTGAGGCGTACGGGTGTGTCCAGGGGGCAGACCGGAGGGGAGGCTTCGGTGTTTTGCCCACCCCTTAGGCGGTGTTGAGGGCTGGGGGCATGCTCAGTACCGTGCTTTTGCTCCCAGCACCCTGTTTTTTGCTCCCGGCTCTTTGGAAATGGCAGTTCAGTTTGTTTTTGTTTTTGTTTGTTTTAGCCTTTTGTATCTTTTGGTCCAGAATTTGCCCCAACTGTGCATGCAAACTGTTATTTTTAGTCCCATATAGTTTCTTTGTATTTTGTAGCTCGAGGAGAGGTGTGTCCAGGTGCAAGCACTGCAGCACTGCAGCAAAGGGTCCCAGGTCCCAGGCCTGTCTCAGGCTCACGTCACCAGCATCCAGCCCGCAGCCCTGGAGTAGGGTAGGCCATCTGCTGGGTGGCACCCTCGAGGAGGACGCTGGAGAAGCATCTCCACGGCTGCTCCCACAGTTTCCCCTCCCTGGTGCACCAACTCCGAAGCATCCCTGTCTCACCTTGCCTATCCCGTCCACTGGCTCCGAGAACTCTGTTCACTAGTAATCTCATATGTATCGAAGGCACAGGTATGACCATGCTTAGTGAAAACAGCCGGAAAATTCCACCTTTCTGATATTAGAAAGTTAAAATGGCCAAGGTCACTCCAACAGAATGTAACATTGTAGTAGATTCAAAACGCAAGGAAAATAAGACTACATAGCTGAGAGCACTGTGGAGGTGTGCAATTCTCTCTCTGCATCTTGAAAATGACTCCCCACAAATATGGACAAAAAACTGGCTGAGCTATTCAAGCCCAACTGGGTCAGGCCTCTTTGGAAGCATAGCTTCCAAATCCCTTCATGACCAGAGCACCTCTCCACCTCTCCTACATTCCCACCTCCAGCCTCTGTGTGTCTTGTTCCCTCTGCCTGGGATACCTGCACCTTCCCCCACCTGCTCTGCCTGCACCCCCCCGCTGCCAGCTCCCTTCTCCACTTTTCAAGCCCCAGCATTCTTTAAGATCCAGCTGGGTCTCACATCCCTGCACGTTTCCCAGAGGCCCCCTTCGGGATTGGTTGTTCCCGTGTGCCCCCTCGGCAATTTTGTCCCTTCTCCTGGCGTCACGTTCTGTCTTGCGTCGCTGTTGTTTATTGAAACCATGCTTATCTCCTCCATGGGCTCCCAGTTCCTTGCAGATAAGAACCACGCCTTACTCCCTTTCACGTTCCTTTCACTTACCACAGTGCCATACACATCAGTACTGAATAAAATTTTGACAAACGAATGAGTGAATGAATGCTCTTGATTAAGAGCTGCCAAGCTCATAGGCAGGTTTTCTATGTGTCTCAAATCCAAAGGCAGGTGGAATTTCTCCTCCAAGAATAGAACAATTAAATCACTGAGGCAATAGGAAAGAAAAACTTTTTCTTTTTTTTTGGATAGACCTACCAACAATAGAAAGTACAACTTCTAAACAAAGGATAGGAACATAAACATAAAGCTTTGAAAAAAAAAAGAAAAATCAGTTCTGAGGTGCTTTGCTGCAATTCTGAAAAATAATCAAAATCTTAACCAGTATTTGGGCAACGACTTGACATTCTGTGCCTTTCAAAATACAAAATGTACCAGCACAACTGCGGACCAATGATCAGACAACTAGAGTCACTGAAAGGTCCATTACCAAATCCCATCTGCCCAAATTTCTCATTTCACATGTGCTATCATCTTGCTGCTCTCCTATGCCACCACTTAAAAGCCTCATTATTAGGCATGGGGAGTGCAGATTTGGATGGTAGAGTATTTGCAATTATCCTTTAAGGTGCTTCCCAGAGCTATAAAGTCAAAGCTATAAATGGCAAGATGGTTAATGTAATTGTCAACAGAATATGAAACAAGTCTGAAATTGAGTCAGTTCTGCTCAGCCTAAAATGATGTGCCAGCAGAGCGTATCCATCAGAAAAGATGTGATGAGGGGGTGGTTCAAGGAGCAGAGTCAGGCAAGCCACTTAAGCTGTCTTGGACTGAATTCATCTTAAAAAGAGTGGGGGACTCAATGACCTCTGAGGGTCTTTTCAGCACTCAAGATTTTATGGAAGGACAGAAAATTTCTGAAATACTAAGTAGAATAAATGAGAGTCAAATGGCCCACCACCCACAGAGTTACACTATTTACTGAGCTGTTATTTTGTCCCGGGCTTTATACATGACACTCCACAAAAATTTGGGTTTCTATAACCTCACAAGTTTGTAACAGTATTTGGTGAATTAATTAAATAGACAGTAAATTCTCCGCCCGACGCAAACTATTCCAAATTAGTAAAGTAGACCTATGAAAGGGCATACTCAGCCCCATAAGTTATTTAAATCAGACTCTACTCAAAGAATGATGTGAGTGACCCCTCAAGCCCACACCAGGCCCTGTGCCCCTCCCGGCGATAACCCTGATAAAGGGAAACACTCATTTTCCCAGGAATATTACCATCTAGTTTCATCAATAAGGACAGCAAAATAGAGACATGGGTCTAACAAAGATGCAAAGGCTGAATTAGCCGGGTACTAAGAGCTGTTGGGTTTGCCCTGCTAGTGGTTCACTGACGAAAGTGTCTCCAATTTCCACAAAGTCTAGTGATATTTTTGACCCCAAAGGAAGAGGCAATTTCTAGACAGTTTTAAGCAAGATACAAAGACGATAGAATATCTCTTGCTTTCCTTTCCTCTGTTATAAATGTGCATTATTATCTTGTGGGAATAGTGTGGACTAAATTCCTGAGTTGCATCATTTTCTTTCAGCCAGTATGTTGCCGCTCTTACTTCAGGTCTCTATAACCTCACCAGCTGTGATAGTAGTACTTGGTGAATTAATTAAATGGAGATTAAATCCTCCACCCAATGCAAACTAATCCCAAGTTAGAAAAGTAGACTTATGAAAAGGCACCCCTGGTTCCTTTGAACGAAGTCAGATAATTTGAAAGAATCCACAATTAATAAGATCCCGGGCCTCTGAAACTGGAACACAAAAGCAAACGTACCGTGGACAGCTGGCGAACACAGGGGTGGTGCCGATGAGCAGGGAGGCTAAAGATGAAAACAATCACTTGAAAGATCTATGGACAACTCACACCTTGGGTGTTATTACATATGTCCCTAGTAAGTTCCTAGGCAGGTGGCTTTGACTTGGGGTGGGGGCTATTTGAATATTAACATACCAAAAATGAAAGGTAAAGTCTTGCTCTGCTGTGCGCAGCTTCTACCCCTTTGTCATCCTGTGTGGACTTGTAAAATAACACAATTTTTGAAACAACTTTCCACTTCTCTAGGTCTGCAAAATTAAGTTTCACTGTTGTTGCGCAAGCTGACACTTGCATACGATGCAAAACTGCCCTGTGAGTCACAGACCTGTCACTGCCCCTGATTCTGCATCTTTTGGCCCATTGATTTTACTCATTGGAGTCCATGACTGTGTCCATACACAGCCCCCCTTGCACTACCTGTATGGTGGATCCCAGGCAGGTGCCTAAGGGGTAACGGACACGCTGTAAAGTATGGCACTTCCCTCAAGAGGGAACTCTCACAATCCATCTTTATTAATCAGTGGTTTCTCATCATGTTGATCCTCTAGATTTATAAACAAGTAGCATAGGAAATATTTTAGACATATATATAATTATTATATATATAATTATATAATAATTATATATATAACTATATAATAATTATATAATTTTTCTCAGGACCTGCTTTTTTCTTTCCTTTTAACAACAACAAAAGGTTTATGATGGGTATAATTGGGGAACTGGACCGTGTAGTGGCTGAATTGCTATCTGAATTCCATCACGCTTACCCACAAGGAGGCATATGATGGGGGACAGCCCATAAACAGAGCTGCTCCTGGGAAGTTAAATGTGACGGCCATCCTGCTACAGTTCCTGAGTTAGTGAGGGTCCTGAGATTGGACTCAGAAGTATTGCACTATACCTGTTCCTTGAGGGTATCAGCAAAATGGCAGGCCCATGTCAATAAGCCATGCTTGAACCACACTGGCCATGAAATGTACTCCCTGGTGAGATACTGTGGAATCTGGGATGACAACTTTGTAAAACCCCTAATGCCAGTTCTTAGTGGTCACTTTCCTGCTTGACTTGAATAACAATCAACTGATTTTCCAACATTTATTAGTTGCGTGATCTTTAGCAAGTTCGTTTCCGCATCTGTGAAATGGGGATAATAGTACCTGTCATAGGGTTGTTGTGAAGATTAAATAGACATACACATAGTACATAGATTGGTGCCTGTAGCATCGTAGGTACTCTGCAAATGCTAGCCTTTATTATCATCAAAGGGAAAAGCATTATTTTATTCACTCCAAGTATAGGACAGAGCGACATGCTTTGGAGTGGTCTGACTAAAAGGTTTTGTAAATTTGATGGGCTTACCTGTAAAGATATGTGAAACTTCCCACGTCACAGTAACTAGAAGTAAAGCAATGTAGAAGAGTCCTAGAGCTCTCTTCCTGTTCAGGATGCTTATGCTTTTGGGTTTGGTATACAAACCCTAAGAATGACTCATGGTAGATGTCTTCTACAATGCAGGCAAGAGTACACCTTGTCAAAATGGTACAGCGGCAGCTACCCAGCTTTCCAGTTGATACTATGGCACTCACACCTTTAGAATTACCAAAACTTGAGGATGATGCAAGCCAAATTTAACCAGCCAATGAATAAAAAAGTCTCTATAAAAATTTGGCCAAGGGGCTTCCCTGGTGGCACAGTGGTTAAGAATCCGTCTGCCAATGAAGGGGACACGGATTTGAGCCCTGGTCCAGGAAGATCTCACATGCCGCAGAGCAACTAAGCCCATGCGCCACAACTACTGAGCCTGCGCTCTAGAGTCCATGAGCCACAAGTACTGAGCCCGCATGCTATAACTACTGAAGCCCGCACATCTAGAGCCCAAGCTCTGCAACGAGAAGCCACCGCAATGAGAAGCCCACGCACCGCAACGATGAGTAGCCCCCGCTCACTGCGACTAGAGAAAGCCTGTGAACAGCAACAGCAACAATGTAGCCAAAAGTAAATAAATAAAAGAAATAAATTTATTTTTTAAAAAAACATGTTATGAACTATAGTTAAAAAAAATTTGGCCAAGAACTCAATCATAAACTAATACAAATATAAAGCTGGAGCGTTTAGGTTATCTTATTCTTGTTTTGTATTATAAAAAGGCTATATTCCTCTAACTAAAATTCAATCTAGAAAAACAGGTAATTGTGGGCTTATTTCTAAAGCTTATTTGTTGGCCCTGTCAGTTAAAGTGATAATGAAGCTACAGAATAAACTATCTTCCCAGTAAAAACATAAACTCTTTAAAGAAAGCAAAACAAAAATGAACTTTAGGTTAAGTCTATGAGACAAAATGTACTCTAGGTAAGTGTGTTAGACAAAATTCTTTTCCCTCACCATCACAGGTATAAAAGCAGCCTTGAGGGAAAGCAGAAAAGACAGAGAAAGGCTTGTACTAAACCATTACCTATTTTGTTAAACATAAAAAGACTCCAGGGTCTTTTTCCTTTAAAAAAAATACAGATATATATGGATATCTACATATAGATATACATAGATATCTATAGATATCTATATAGATATAGATAGATATAGATAGATAGGTAGTTAGATAGATACATAGATAGGTAGATAGATAAAATGGTTAGAAACAAAAACTGGATGGACTACCTTCCTCCTAACCACCCATAAAAATACTGATTTGGAAAATAGGAGAATCATTCCATGGGCGAAAAAAGAAAATGTTTCCATTGAGATCGTTTTCATGAAGCACCCAAGAGAGTGCTTCACACACACCTGATACTGTCAGGTTTCGCTCTGCCCACATACCTTGGGGACCCTGTGGTGCGTAGTGATAAAACAGTTGCATATTTTTCCAATGTCATCAAACTATCTACACAAGGCTGGCGGGGATGGCTCGTTTGCAGAGGTGGCACAGGCCGCCGATTACTCCCTGTGAGAGAAGCACAGGGTGGTCGGCAAAGGGGCCGAGGGTGGGTCTGAGCCCCAACTCTGCTATATACTAGAAGTCCAGGTAAGTCATATGGCCTCTCTAAGCCCCACGTTCCTCACATATTAAATGGCAATGCTAATGTATCTGTTTATTAATAGTGTTTGCGTGATGTTCAAATGAGGCAACCTTTAGGAAAGCACTTCTTAAACTTTAAAGAGCTGTTGAAATGCTCTTTAATCTATGAATCTTGTGTGGATGAAAGGCAGGGATCTGTAGTTCCAATCAGTGGGTGGATGGAAACTGGTAACTGAGTAATATTAAAACTTCATCCCATTATATTTGCTCATTGGTCTAACTGATGTAACTCAACAAAGGGATCTCTGTTCCCTCTCAGCTTGCTCCCTGGGTCCATCTTGTTATATGATGCACCACTGAGGAGGTATTCACTTTCAACATTAATATTTCACAACATTTGGGTCCTCCATTACTACTACAGAGGACTTTCAAGAGGCTGAAAAGTCAGCTCTTGGGATAATATTCTTTCTGAACAAACCAATAACAGGTCTCATCACTGGAGGAAATAATTCCTGAGTTTCAGGTAGGCAATGACAAAAATATGTCTTGTTTCTGGCCCAGTAAACTTTTCTGGCAGACACAAAATAAAAATGAGTTTGTCTGACATGTTCGAGTGGATATCTGCTGGTCTTGCCTTCCCAGAGTGTCTCTTCCTTTTAACATCTCTCAGGATATATGCTTTGGGTGGAGCCAGAAGGTTCCTGGGTTTTCAGGTAGGTTTCAGACATACACACCTGTGTAACAGACATATCTTTTCCAATAACAGAAAATTCAATTTTAAACAGCCTACACTTTGAAGGTGATTTATAACTGACGCAATTGAGATTTCACATACAGCTTGACACAGGGCTCAAGTGAGAGAAAGACCCAGTTCCCCTCAATGTCTTGCCTCTGTTCCTTCAACACTGGCTGTCTTGGGCACACTCTTCTCTCAGGGCTGTATGGTGGCCGCCAGCTCTATATCGTTCCTTACCAAGACAGGGTCTTTGCTCCAGCACTACCTTCGCAAGTCCCAACAGTCATTCTGTTTGGATTGGCTTAGATGGTGTGCCCGCCCCAGACGCTCAGCAGAAAGAACAAGCTGGCTGGCTCGGCTCAGGTCACGGGCTCCACTCTTGAAGTGGGTACCTCAGAACACACAGATCTTGAAGGCTGGTTAGGGCAATGGGGAGACTGGATGTGTGCCCACAGCATCCTGTAAGTGATCTGGGTTAAACAGTGGTGTCGTTTTTGATAATTTTTCATCTTGTGTAGCTCTTCAGGAGGGGGAAATAAAGATTGGCAAAGGTAGTTATCATTGGACACTCCTATATATTAAATACAAATTATAATCCTTAAACAGCAAAATTTTTAGATTCCGAAATTTATCCTATCCAATTCGTGCACTGTTTCAAGTGCCCACATTTTGAAAGAAAAAGAAAACAGATGAAATGTCAAACATTTCTAAGAATTAAAGGAGGAAAACAGGAGAGAAAACAATCATAGATAATACGAAGAATAGGAAAGCATAAGTAATTTTAAAAAATAATGACACTGTAAGTAGAGTACACAACTTGACTTCACTATTTTACTATGAGCACTGAACATGAAAATACATTTTCAGTCTTAAAATTCTCTACTTAATTACACCTTGAGCTACAGAAAAAAAGCTTACAGAGAAGTCAACCTATTTTCAAAGGTGTAGACTTCACATTTATTAAACACTAGCCTTTCCACTTTAATTTCCAAGAATGAGCATCTTTGCCTTTTATAGTTCCTTCACATTTGCCATTTATCACAGATCTTTATGTGGCCTAAAAGTACACTAAAAATATTTGGAAGATCAGCATCATAATTACCCCGACCGGATTTTTCTGGCTGCTCACCTCGTCTTTGCTGGGCGCTCTATCAATGGTGTCTTTGAGATGGAGAGTAGAATCCAGTTGATATTATAAAAATAAACCTTCCTAAATATTTGGAGCCATATCTCTTCAGCCCTTTAAAGCTGTCTGGGTTTACAGGTAGGAGCGCACTACAAATCCATTTCCACTTCACAGGGCTGAGTATGTTGTGCGCAGATGCACATCCACAGAGACCCCTTTAGTACTCACCAATGTCAACCATGTCCCAGACTCCCAAATACCGCTCTGACTGGCCTGCATGATGCCACCATAACAGGGCCATTCACTTAGATTTAGGTACTGCATGTTTAGCAAACTCAAACTGAAAAAAAAGGTTGAATGACTCAATGCCCCCCAAAACCAGCCATGCTCTGGAGACTTGATCAGATTTGACAGAGGGTGCCAGCAGGTCCAAGAGCCTGAGTATAAAGAAGGCTTATGAGGTAGAATGGGCAGAATAAATGGCCATGGGCCTAAGTTACTGTTCAGGGTCTAGAAAGAGGAGGCCACCACAAAGGCAGACCAGTATAGGTAAGTAGAAGTGCTTTATAAGTATCATTAATAGCGGAAAACAACTGAATTGTAACATTTCGAGGACTAAATCTTCAAAACACTAAGGCTCATAAAGAAAATGAGACTTTCTTCTTAGTTTCCTTTTTTCTATGCAGGAATTTGAATATGCTTTAACCAGAGAAATATTTACTTAATAATTAATGACAATATTCTGTCATGTAAAGTAGAATAGCCTTTCAATTAAAATATTGCTTCAACAGGTTTTTTGCTAATGGAGAGAACTAGGGTTTACATACAGCTACTAAACTTTCACCAAAATCAGAGAAAACTTCACTGATTTTCAATTACTATTTTGTAATGATTAAAATACATATGGGAAAATGAAAAGATTTATAAAGATACATTTATAGTTTCATTACAGTAATTTATTTCTGGATCATGCACAAAAACAATTCCATTAGTACACTTATTGTAT
The DNA here is from genome assembly GCF_005190385.1 of Monodon monoceros. Taxonomy (NCBI): domain Eukaryota; kingdom Metazoa; phylum Chordata; class Mammalia; order Artiodactyla; family Monodontidae; genus Monodon; species Monodon monoceros. The sequence goes on along the minus strand of NW_021703782.1, from coordinate 30,312,766 downwards.
TAACCATTTCAGTGCTTATATTAATATGATCATCTTAATTTGCATACTTGAAATTCAGAAGTATCATATCCATTGCGGTTCATATGCTCTCCAAAGTGGAACTCCAGCTTACTTATTTAGAATCAGGATTCAGACAAATGTCCATGTTTCTAAACATCACACAAAAACTGGCAAAAGGGGCAGAGACTGATTAAGAAAGATACTTAAATGCAGAACAAAATCCTGTATTCAAACACTATGACTGCAATAAAGGAAAAGCCATTGTGAACCATAGGTTTTTGCCAGGCAAATTTTATAAGCTCAAGAAAGACCGACCCTCGAGCTTCTAATATTCCTCAATTTGGGGGGAAAGGCAAAGAACAGCATCTCCTTCTTTGGTAAGAATATGAGGCTAGGTGTCAGGAGACCTGGGCTAAAGCCCTGGCTCTGTCCCTCAGTGACCCTGTGACCTCACCTGATCTCTGCCTATTTTCTCGATTCTGCAAATTAGCTTGATGTCACTCATCCCTGGTGCTGAGAAACTGCGATGCTGAAAGAGCATCAGGTCATACCAGTGACTCTCACAGTGTGGCTCCTGCAGCATCACCACCTGAGAATTTTTAAGAAATGCAAATTTGGGGGCCCCACCCAGAAATCTGTGTTTTGAGAAGCAAGTCCAGGTGATTCTGATGCACACAATATATACCGTATACCAGGGGTCCCCAACCCCCAGGCCGAAGACTGGTACTGGTCCTCGGCCTGTTAGGAACCGGGCCGCACAGCAGGTGAGCGGCGGCCGGCGGGCGGGCCAGCAAAGCTTCACCTGCCACTCCCTGTCGCTCCCTGTCGCTCCCCATCGCTCGCATTAATGCCTGAACCATACCCCCACCCCACCCCCACCCCCGGCCCATGGAAAAACTGTCTTCCATGAAACCGATCCCTGGTGTCAAAAAGATTGGGGACCGCTGCTGTATACAGTTTGAGAACCACTGCATTAGATCAAAACTACAGCTAAGAAATTCACAGTTCCGAATTCAACGTAAATTAAATAAATCTAAATTCCATAATAGACTCAGTTTATCAGCCACATTAATTTTCAGGATTATGGCACTGAAGGCACCTCAATCATTCTTTGAAAATCTAAAAAAACATAGCCACAAAGGTATAATTTAGAGCCTTTTTAGCTACAAATAGCCTATGAAACTTAGTTTTACCCCTAATTAGGAAAGTTAGGATTTTAAAGTATTTCTTACTTTTCCAAAGCTATTTATTGTTAAAGAAAAAAGTCATTTCCTAACTATAAAGACCTTCTCTTCAATCTTGTGAATAATTATTTAATAAAAGGCATATTCAGGTTTGTAAATATACTAAAAGATATGCCTGATCTATAGAAAATATTATAGCAGTACATGGTAAGGGGTTTTTACACTGCTAACATAAGAAACACACGTTCTGAGTTATTCCGCACATTCTAGTAGCTGCAGTTGCCTTTCATACAAGACTACCTTCGTTTTTAATGTCTAGTTTTATAAGATCCAAGAGAAGTGCACATACAGACATTGTGGCTCCATAATCCACCCTCTGAAAAAATTATAATTATATATGTAATTAATTTCTATATATAGAAATAATAAAATAACTTTATGAATTATTAGATAAATTATTAAATAAATAATACTTTACCTTGCTAAGGTATCCTCATCTTTCAGGTCACCACACATTAAGAGGGCTGGTTCAGTTTCACAATCTATTTAGTCTTTATTTTCTGACATTAATAAGAATTAGGCTATTTAGAGAAAAGGCCTCATTATCAAGGCCCCTTGCTATGTTTTTAAACATGGTTCCTCTGACACCAAAAAGAAGCTACACTGTGGATGAAATGCCTCAAATAAAACAATGAAAATCATTGATTTGGAAAATGCAAAACTCTGAAAAATACTCTTTTATAATTTCTTTTCGATAATTACAGGTTTTTCAAAAAAGATTTTAAAAAATTCTCTTCTGGAATAAGTGAAGATAATGTGCCAAAACCAAAGCACCCGAGTCCTGGCAAGAGTCTATTCATAAGTTATGTTTTTGGATTTGTTTTGTTACAACAGAAACTTAGTTCTTAAAGCACTTATCCAAAGACCCTGGACTTGTTTTATTTTACTTAAGGACAAAGACATTCCTGCAGCAGGACAGCTTAAACTCGGGAAGATGTCACTACAAGAAAAGGCTGAAATTCACTGCCACCTTCTAGGACCCGGTTACCAGTGTCAGCATGCCCTGAATTCACTTTAGCACATCTAATAACAGCACAGCTCAGGAGGTGCTATATAAGCTTCATATACATTTAACACTGGCTCATAGCCTCACTGAATTTTTAAAGCTTTTTAACAAACTGACTGCAGTGATAGACTTTAGGTGCAGCCATGAGACACAATTTTAGAGAAAAGAGCTGTTCAAGTATATTTTTTATGATAGATAGGTATACTTATACTATAAAAAACTTAACACTAGGGCTTCCCTGGTGGTGCAGTGGTTAAGAATCTGCCTGCCTAATGCAGGGGACATGGGTTCGAACCCTGGTCCGGGAAGATCCCACATGCCTTGGAGCAACTAAGCCTGCGAGCCACAACTACTGAAGCCCGCGTGCCCTAGAGCCTGAGCGCCGCAACTACTGAAGCCCGCGTGCCTAAAGCCTGTGCTCTGCAACAAGAGAAGCCACTGCAATGAGAAGCCCAGGCACCACAATGAAGAGTAGTCCCGGCTCACTGCAACTAGAGAAAGCCCGCATGCAGCAACAAAGACCCAATGCAGCCAAAAATAAATTAAACAAAAAAAACAAAAAAAACTTAACACTAGTAAATTAAGCATTTTTTTTTTTACAAATTTTTATCAATGTTTTCAGATGTCAGATTATCATAATATTCCCCCAAAGATTCTATAGACCAAATAATCTGAGCTGGTTAAAAAGGATGAAAAAATGAATGCAACATTTAATAGAGCTTTTATTTGTTTAACTTGGTAAAGGTAGAATGTAATGGTTTCAAGGAAAACTCTGGAGTATTTCAGTCACAACTCAACAGTTAACATGATTTTGAAGAACAGTCTTATCTTCAATATCTACCCACCCTTACACAGACACATCTACAGGAATCCATGTACATACATATTAGTTTTCAACAACCCAGGATTCTCAACAACTCTAGAATTTAGATTTTATATTCTCACACACTTCAAAATTATCCATTTGATGCAGGATATAACCATAAGGAGATAAAAATTCATGCAATGATACTCAGGTTTTGAAAAAGTAAACCCAATATTTGATACTTCAATGCTATGTAAAAAGTGCATTGAATATCTAAAATAAAACAAGTGCCAATTTCATCATTAATTAATAACATATTTATTGTCTTGAAACCAAACAGGCCCAAGCTGCTTTCTGTCTTTCTGAGTCACCTCTCTATACACTCATTGCTCTCAAACTTCCTGTGTGATGAAAACCAAGATATTTCATTTCTTCTATGCAGTTCACAAGAGATGGCAAAGGGCTCAAGGTAGGTATGTTCTTGATAATTCAGAGTCAGAAAGTACGTCTTCTTGTGCAGAAGGCTCATAGTCTCCTGCATTTTCAGCCAATTCAATATCTAACTCATCATTACTCTCTGCACTGTAATCAACTTCTTCAAGGAATCGAGGTTCATCTTCATCCAAAACGTAAGTGGTGGGGCTGTAGCCAAAGCACATGGAACACACAAGATTTCGTTAGTTTTCAAGGCTCTAATATAAGATTATTTGGCCATACGGGATTAACTCTGATTTCAATATAATACAAGTAATTTGGGTTAATTTTTAAAATGTTACCCAAATGAACAAATTAAGAAACTTATAATAGCGGAAACCTATTGCATTGATAATAAAGGGTGAAACGCTGATTTCTAATTATCTGACAAGCGTGTCAATATATATGCTACAATTAGATAGCTACAAAAAACAATGGACTCGCTCCTTAGGTTACTTCTTTGAAGGATTCCATCAATTTGTAGACTCTAAAACTGTATTTTAATCACTATAAAACAAGTAACAGATAATTTCAACAGACTTTATAAGAAACTGTGGTATCTAATTGGTTCCTCCAGTAATGCCCTGAAACCACTTATTCTAAGTCTGTAAAGTAATTATGTGACATAAAAACGGCCCATATACCCATCCTCACAGTTTCCACTGGTCAAGAAAAAAAAATGAAAAAGAAGTGAACACTCCATACCCAGATTAATTACTTTCCCTTGGGACACAGAAGAAGATATTTGCTAAAAGCACTAAGTGCTTCTAAATATTTCATTAGGCAGGTTGTTTGGGATTAAGGCAGCCCTTCCACTAGGGTAACATATTCTCTCCTCTTCAGAAAAATCACAGTATTCTGATTTCTCCCCATTTGGGAGATTTTATACACACACACACACACACACACACACACACACACACACACCCATATCAAAGAAACACTACAGAAACATTTCAATGTCCCCGTTTTGTGACCAAAACGATCTCAGCTTCATATAGATATGTTTGTTTATATCCCACCTACTTCCCATTGTTGATACAATTAAAAGCTATAAAATCAGACAATAAAAGGGGAACAATAATCTTGTCAAATGAGCAGAGAAAGAGATGTTATTAGGCACCTAAAATGAAAGAATTCCTGCAACTGAATATTAAATTCAGTTCAGATATCTGGAAGTTTAAACAGGAAAGACAAGTTAATGGATTATATTGTTCAAATTTTCTGAGACAAGAAGGCAAAACTCATCTGGTGAGAGTCTCTTTTTTCCTAGAATTGTTTTAATCTTGCTAATTAAGGAAAAGAGAGTAACACATTGCAAAACCACCTTGATCTTGTATAGTATACTTCCTCTTAAACACTGAGAGCTTGCACCATGATACAGTAGTCCTGATAAATCAAGCTGAGTGGTTTGGAAGATTGTGTAAGACTTTGCAATACATCTAACATTCACAAGAACAATTTCACCATTATGCAACTAAAATATCATCACTCTGTTACGTTTTTAGAAAAAAAAAGTTGGATTAAGAAATTATTTGCCTTTAAAATGAAAATTATTCTCTTTCTTTTGAAAAACTGTTAATTCATTCCATCTTGACCTTGGTGTTTCAAATTCTCAGGGTGTCCCAGGGAAGCTAAATACTAAAAAAATTAATCAATTTGAACAAAGGGAAAGAGTTTAAAGAAAAAGCCTAGTCTTATAAACTGTAAGTCAATAAGGAAACTGAAGGAGAGAAGTTAATTTAGGGACAATAAAGATGCCCAGGATCAAGCCACAGAAGCTTCCAGAAAACAAGGAGACTTGGTGCTGGTAACAGATGCTGGCAAGAACTTTCAGACAGAGAAGCACAACCTGGAAGGCAAGCTCCTGGAAATTTAGAAGAAATCCCACAATAAAGAACGTTCAGGGCTCTGGATACAGAAAATAATTTAAGACTGTAAGTTCTTGATTTTGGCTTATTCATATGCCACCTGTGACATGAACTCCATTCACGTTCTGGCATCACCCATTCTAAGAGCCAGGAGTGGACTAGTTTCATACTCCTAGCCCACTGCTGTAACTCACACTGGCCCTGATATTTGACTCCTGTTTCTGTGGATCCTAACAAAATCATGTTCCTAGCCCAGCTTCATTAAGGACTACACCACAGCTGAAATATTCGGTACATCCTGCAATGGTAACGGGGCCATCAGTGCTAACTTATGGTGGGGAGGGGGGCAGAGGGGACAGGAGAGGTCAGTAGATCTGGGTTTAAGGAGCTAGGGGGATACTAAGAGGAGGAAAGAGAAGGAAGAATACAACCCCCATCACTCACTGAAAGCAGCCTTCTTACTGGCACTTTAGATGTTCTTCTTTTATTAAAGCCCACCCTACCCTTTCTCTATATTCGCCCTTTGTACCCTGCACATTCTATCTGATGCTTCTCATATGCATCTGAAACCATCTCTTGAGGGCCTGTCTTCTCAGTACTAAATCATAGGTGTCTCTTGGCACCTCCTGCCGGTCGGCTCCCAGACTACCTGATATACTGTAGCCCTGAACGAATATTTGCTGAACTCTATGAGAAGCCACAAGGTTGACAAGATCACCCATTTTCATATCACCCAATCCCAGTGATTTTACCTTAGTGAAAAAACTTAAGGCACAAGATCAATCCTAACAACTCAGCTTTACTTTTATTAATAATTCCAGCATATGTTTTGAGCACCTTACAATTCAGGAAGTTCCTGCACACACGTGATCTCACAATAACCTTCACTTCAGAGAAAGACTAAGGTAATTTGCCCTAGTATTATAAAACAATCCCTTTATACCAGCAGAAAGGAATTCAAATATTATTTTAATCATAAAAAAAGAAAGTCTAATTTTTTTATTGGGGTACAGTTGTTTTACAATGTTGTGTTAGTTTCTACTGTACAGCGAAGTGGAGTTCCCTGTGCTATACAGCATGTTCTCATTAGTTATCTATTTTATACATATTAATGTATACGTGTTAATCCCAATCTCCCAATTCATCCCACCTCACCTTTCCCCCCTTGGTGTCTAACCAACATTTAATTATTTCCCATCACTACTACGTTGCTTTTCCCACCACTACTTCCTTGTTCCCCTCATTTTCTTCACATATGTTTACTCCTTTTGCCCTGTTTTTGTTTCATTCTAATAGCTGTTCCATATATACCTGCCTTAATATCCTTCTATTCTGGATTTTAGAAACATTTCATTCTAAAAGAGAAGATCATTTTAATTCAAAAACAAATCCTCCTCATGCTGCTTCAGGGAAAATATCAAAACTTTCCCCCAAAGGGCATTCTCACAAGACAAATCATTGAAATTCTCTGTTGTACAGCATCGTTATGATGTGGAAAAGGTTTATAATTCTGCTTCATTCAGATTCAGAAAGTTTTCAGGCTATCCTTATGTTAAACTATTAAGCACTGCACAAAATTAAACCAAAAAATTAAGTGTCTCCCCCAAACGTACAGTCATCTGCTGCCATTACAGCTGTTCTGACATCCAAGACACCAGGGTGTAGACCCTCAGCTCTGTTACCTGTACAAGCACGGAGGAAACATGGAGTCGGCAAGTCTGGGTTTGTGCCTCTACTCCTCTGTTAACCAGCTGTGTGATCTTGAACAAGTCACTTACTTTCTCCAAGCACTGGTTTTTCTCAAGGGTATAGCGGCCCCACCACCTCACAAAGTGGTCTGGCTCAAATTAGATAGTAAATGGGAAAGCATTTGAAACTCCTAAGCTGCACAAATATAAAATGTTATTATGACATTAACAAAATCTACCTTGTTAAAGAAAAAAGTAAATCAATCTTTCTCAATTCCTAAAGAGTCCAGGTGATGGGCTGCCCCAAGCCCAGCAGACTAAAAATGCTGCCTTACCTTTGTAACTCCGGATCCTCCCTTAACCCTGCACTCTTTTACAATTCTGAGACCAACCTACCTGTTTTCAGACAGTAAAATTTAAAAATAAATAAATAAAGATACCCTGGGGAAGAATTTCTGAAACTTATTTACAAACAGAAAAATACTCCATTGCCCACATTGTCAGAAATTTGTGACTCGCTGACTGTGTCTTTCTTGTGTTGAAATGTTAAGTCTAAGGTGAAAGAAAATCTCTATCTGCACAAATATTGGAGAGCATTTTACTTATATAATTTGATTCCTACCCTATAGCCTCTACTAAATATCACAAAGTTAACAAAATTATCCATAAAAAACACAAATAACAACTTTTGTCAGTCTTAAGTGCCCACGGCATACATATAAGTACTTGCACACACACACACACACACACAGAGTGTACAGAATGTATAAAAAGAGATTATTTATCTATTTGGGAAAAAAAAGGAAATTAAGTTGCTAATTTACTGATACTTTGTTGAAAAAAAAATGTAACAGTTGCCTTCGGTTAACAGTAAGTCACTAAACTCCAACTTAGTTTGCTACTGATCTAAAAACACTCCTTGTGCATAATGAGAGCGTTAAATGGTTAATTCTCAAATAATACAGGGCAGCTCCAAAAACTGAAACCATTCCCTTTCAGTAATTTTGCTTAGTCATTTGGAAGATGCAAGACATAAGGAAAGTACAGGGGAATTTTGGAGTTAGACGTGGATGCAATTCCTGGTTCTGTCACGAATTACTAGATGGATGACCTTGATAAATTCATCTCCGAGCCTCGATTTACACACATATGTAGAGGGGTTACAATTCCATCTGTCTCTGGTCATTCTCAGTAGAACATTTCTGAGATAACAATCCAACTTAACAGAAATTCGGAATGGGCACGCGTGTTGGGGGTCCCAAGACCACCCCAGGTTTAGTGATTTGCTAGGACGATTTACAGGATTCAGCACGGAGTTGTATTCAAAACTATGACTTATTATAGTGAAAGGATACAAAGAAAAATCAAGAGAAAAGGTGCATGGGGCAAAGTTGAAAGAAAACCAAGGGCAGGCAAGGGCAGTGGCTAAGAGGCAGGGTAGTCATCAGAGCTTTCAGCGATTTCAAAAGAACGCAGGCAAAAATTGGAGTTCAGAGCTGCAAAGTTTCCTGAAGAAAGGGAGTTACAGAGATGTGACCCCCAACAGTTCTGACCTAGAGGTATTTGACAAATTCTTAAAATACACAATGCAAGAAGCGGAAAAGCAAAGCAGAAAGCAGCAAAACAAATAAAACAGAAAATAACAGAATTTTTGGCAGTCTTGTGGTGCTAAGGAAAGGAGAAACACTGGGCCTTCGATTGTGACCTCTGGAGGGCTACAACTTAGAAATGGGGGAGGGGTGAACCGAGAATTACACAAGCTTCATGAGTTTTGCAAACCCTTCTCAAGTCAGCTCAGTTCCTCACTCATTTGGGGTGATCTGCCCTATTCTACGGCCTGCCGGAGGAGAGAATGAATCCTATTTGAATGAATATGTGCTCTTCTTATTCTGATATATTATATTCTTATTTTGAAGTCTCAAATAGACACCTATGTGAGAAGAATAACTTCATGCTTCGAAGAGGCTACCAAGAATTTAACACATAAATATCTATAAATGTATCTGGTCATCAAATGTCTTGTCCAGGCAAGTCTTAGAGACTAACAATGACTAACTTGACACCTACCTGAATCTCAATGATAAGGATGATCATTGCCTCCTCTTATGATAAGCCTCAAAGCTTTCATTATAGTCAAATCTGGACTGTGGTCCTAAGTGCTCACTTAAGTCCCAGTTATTTTTCTAGATGATTTCAATTTCCTCTGTATTTGTGGGTACAACAGCATTTCACTGACTTAGTACAAACGCACAAATGGTTCACTTTTAGTTATAAGCAGCTATGATTTCCAGGGGACTTGGAATTTGTGATATTATCTTCAATTACATGGCATGATTTATCTGCCTAGAAAATATTCCAATAGCAATTGTAGCTATAAGAATTTTCTACGTGGTAGTAATAAATGACTCTCATATGCAAACCAGACTCAAATATGTGCATCACAGTCACTAAAAAGGAAGATCCATTTTTAAGATTAGCTTGATTAAATGGTAAACTGTACATTAAAAATGATGCACATTAATATTAGTAAGCTTTACTATACTAGATATTGCTGTGAACATTTGGCCACAAATGATCTATACTGACAGAGACTCTCCTTGACCAAACTTGAGTCAGGGTCCTCTGAGTCCTCTTTCTGACTTGGCCCTGACCTGGGTCTCTGTCCTTAGTTCAGTGGCTCTGCCTGCTTACTCCAGGTTTAGCAAGAATCTTGCTGAGTCTGTTAATCCCTTACTCTCGGTATCTGATCACCCTGGCCTGCTTTCAGCAAAAATTCTGTCATGTCCGTTCAGCCAGAATCTCCCTTACCCCTGATGTTTCCTCTTAGCAATTTTCCATCCACAAATCCCCACTCTATACCTCAGCTATAAATCTCCACTCTTCCATACTGCATTCAGAGTTGAACTCAACTCACCCCTACTGCAAAACCCCACCGTAGCAAGTCCTCCTGAATTAAGTCTGCCTTGCTGTTCTTTAACAAGTATCATGAATCATTTTTTTTCTTTAACAATATTAATTTAATTTTCTGGGGAGAAAAAGTTCTTATATACTTACAAATAAACACTAGCTTCACATAAAGAAAGTGGATAATATGGAGGTTACTATTTCATTCTAATGTTAATAGTGTGCAGCAATCAATATCTTTGTATTACTTTACCAATAACTTCCAGCTATCCTCTCTTATACTTCTAGGGACAGGGTAGAGCCTTCAACCAAGAACATTATGAAGTTAACTGGTCCATAGACCTGTACTCATTTCCTGTACCTTAGTAGAAATGTACTCTACATTCATCAAAACACAACAAATTAGATTTTTTTTTTTTCTTTTTTTTTGCGGTACGCGGGCCTCTATCACTGTTGTGGCCTCTCCCGTGGTGGAGCACAGGCTCCGGACGCGCAGGCTCAGTGGCCATGGCCCACGGGCCCAGCCGCTCCGCGGCATGTGGGATCCTCCTGGACCGGGGCACGGACCCGTGTCCCCTGCATCGGCAGGCGGACTCCCAACCACTGCGCCACCAGGGAAGCCCCTAAATTAGATTTTTAAAGAAGCATTCACACAAAATAGAACTAATGTTAAGCATGTTTTAAAGGCTTTCTTCAGCTTAAGACCTATTTATTTTATTAGTTGCATTAGGAAAAATTTCTCATCAACTTTTCTGATGTCTTTGTATATGCACAAAAAGGAATTAAGTAGTGATACATGGATGAGTCTCAAAAACAAAGGTAACTGAAAGAAGCCAGACACAGAAGGTCACATATTGTATGATTCCATTTATTTGACAACTGCTAGAATAGGTTAATTCCTAGAGGCAGAAGTCAGATCAGTGGTTCAGGGGCTGAAAATGCTGCTTAATGAGTATGAGGGTCTCCTTCATGGGTGATTAAAAAATGTTTTGGTACTAGACAGAGGTGACTGATGGTTGCAAAATATTGTAAACAAACTAAATACTACTAAATTGTTCACTTTAAAAATGGTACATTTCATGCTGTGTGAATTTTACCTCAATTAAAAAAAAAACGGGTCCAAATACAGTTTGATTATAAGATAATAAGTAGGCTTCATTTAAATACGGCTATTTTTTTCTTACAATAAAACAGTGTATAGAGTTTGGTATTTTTCAACTTCACTTTCCCATAATGTTTCAAACATACTTAAACTTAAAACCATATGCCTATGCCTATTATCCTGAAATTTAGCCACCATCACAATTTCCTAATGAGAAGTATTGTTAAACGCTTTATCAGTTCTCAAATCCTTTAAATGAGGGTCACTGAGAATACTGCTTAGTTCAGGTAACAGGTAAAATAAAAACACTTTTGCTAAGTTCAAAAACACCATATAGCTGTGTATGGTCAGGCCACTCAAGATCGCTGTTCTCTTGCTCCCTGTACATCCCCCACTCAAGGAGTGCCTGCCTCACCCACACCCTACTGGCATGACTGACCTTCCCTCTTAATCACAGAGTCTAGTAAGTAACTTGCCCCATGCCCCATCCTCCCACCCCTACCCCCAGCTTAGTGATCTTCTACTCTTCAGGTCAGAATGGCTCCACCTGCTAGTTTATCAAAAGGGCTGTGAGGGACAGGCTCTTCTGCTGGTTTCCCCGGTAACTGGTGAGGCAACCTGATGCCAATTCTCTGTGTAACTGGTAACACCCACCCCCACCACCGGTAGTGAAGACTGCGGCCATGTCCTGCCTGCTATCTCTTTCCAGGACCTTGCATCAGACATGTAAGAGTCACTATCCAATAAACCAAGGATGTCTCTAGCTGTCTCTGGGCTCCCTCTTCGGTTTTAAGGCTGGGCAATTACAAGGCGTGCAGGCCTGTAGGGTGTAGCCTAACAAGCTTTAAGTTTTTAAATGAGTTCTACCAACATTCCCAGCTTTGACCTAAAAGAAACACACCCCGTAGGAAAGACATAATGCAGACTTAAGTGTTGTATGAAATAGAATTTTTATTACACAACAAATACAATTGGGTAAAGTTAAAATGATTTGTGCGTGGCAATTTCCAACAAATGCCCTAAGAATATAAAACATAATTAATTTTCAACCACAGGCTTCACTGAGAAGCAAGTTCTATAATTTATGGTAAACATAGTGGACCTCAAAAGCCACTAAGATGATGGGGAAAAAAAATAACTTTTTTAAAAAGAATAAACCCATAAAAAAAGAAAACTGGAGGGGAGATAATAGCAAAGAAGAGATATCAACAAAATGTTGGAGGATGGAGGAAGATGGATGAAATTAGTAGGCTTGAGTTCCAACTTCCTCCAATTTGCTGAGCATCTACAGTAGGGGAAGCCAAGGAAAAAATGCCGATTTGTATTACAAAGCCCTAAAACAGTTCAGGAATTGAAGATAATGGTTATACGGGGGAACTGAAAACAGAATTGGTTAAAAGGTATTATAAAGAGCAATAAGATCTTTAGATCCCCTTGCTTGGGCCATGCCCTAGTTCAAAGAGATGGAAAGTTGACTTTCTAAAGACTTTTTATCAGAGAGGCTACTCACTTAGGGCAAAAGGCAGAAATGGGGTAAAGGTGAGGAGAGTAAGTGAAAGTCTGCTCAAAATAAGTCCTACTAGGCTCCCAGGATGCTGGCTTATGCCCCTGGGCAATATTTCTCAATTTTTAAAAATCATCCTCCCTAGTTTTTTGGGTTTTTTTTCCCCCTAATCCCCCCTTAATTAACTACAATTAAGAATTAAGAAGATAAATTTCACATTAGATTAGACCCAGCTAAAGGAAGCATGGGTGAATTAAAGGTTGGTTAGGAAAAACATCCAGAAAAAAGCAGATGGACAAAAGAATAGAAACTTATTCATGACAGTAAAAGACACAGAGGATATAGTAAAAAGGTCAAACTTAAAAGTAAATGGAGGGCTTCCCTGGTGGCGCAGTGGTTGAGAGTCCGCCTGCTGATGCAGGGGACACGGGTTCGTGCCCCGGTCCGGGAAGATCCCACATGCCGTGGAGCGGCTGCGCCCGTGAGCCATGGCCGCTGAGCCTGTGCGTCCGGAGCCTGTGCTCAGCAACGGGAGAGGCCACAACAGTGAGAGGCCCGCGTACCGTTAAAAAAAAAAAAAAGTAAATGGATGGGCTTCCCTGGTGGCACAGTGGTTAAGAATCCACCTGCCAATGCAGGGGACATGGGTTCGAGCCCTGGTCCAAGAAGATCCTACATGCCATGGAGTAACTAAGCCCACGCGCCACAACTACTGAGCCTGCAAGCCTAGAGCCCATGCTCTGCAGCAAGAGAAGCCACTGCAATGAGAAGCCCGCACAGCGCAATGAAGAGTAGCTCCCGCTCACCGCAACTAGAGAAAAGCCCACGCACAGCAACAAAGACCCAGCGCAGCCAAAAATAAAATAAATTAATTAAAAAAAAAAGTAAATGGAGTCCCAGAAAGAGGGAGATAATGGAGCAGAATCCATGTTTGAAGAGAAAATGGCTAAGAATTTTCCCAAACTGATAGAAGACATCAAGCCACAAATTTAAGAAACCTTGTGAATCCCAAGCAAAATAAATAAAATCACATCTAAGTTAAACCCCTAAATAACTAAAGACTAAGAGAAATTCATAAAAGCAACTTAACCTTAAAAGATAGATCATGTTCAAAGGGGCAACAATCAGACTAATGGCTGACTTGACAACTCAGTGGTGGAAGACTGAAGACAATAGAATGATCACTCAACATGCTGAAAAACGTTTCTCTATCCAAAAAAACACCCCTCAAAAATGAAGGTGAAGACTTAAGGGTATTCTTTGAGTAGAAGAAAAATGACCCCAGACAAACACTGATACGAAGAAAGAAATGAGAAAAGGGGCGGGTAGTGGTGAGGCAGTAAATGTGTGGTGAGCTCCAATGACTGCATAAAACAGTAATAACGGCTACAACGTGTACAGTGCTCATAGTATACTCTATCTGACAACAGCAGTACATATATTGAGAGGGGGTTAAATGGAGTTAACATATGAAGGATCCTATATTGTCCCAAGAGATAAAAATTCACATTTATATTGAGTTTGAATATAAATATGAATATATTTTATATAATATAAATGTAAAAAGTTTAGTTTAAATAAATCAAAAAGAAATCTTTTCAAAAACACAGGGCAAGTGGAACAAAGCAAATAATAAGCAGGTAGATTTAAATCTAAATATGTCAATAATTACAGTAAATGTAAATGAACTAATGTTCCAATTAAAAGGTAACTGTCAGACTAAAATTTTACAAAAACAACTATATTCTGCTTACAATATATTTACATATAAAGAGACAGAAGGTTAAAAACAAACACTAAATGAAAAGAAAGCTAGTTATAGCTTATATACATGTAATACCAACATGGTTAAAGAATCTGTCTGCTTTTTAATATAAAGTCTTATATTCAGAAGTTTTAAGCATTCCAAGTAAAATAATTTTACAGATCAGTGTTTTTAAGCTTTGTCCAACTAATTGATTTTTAGATTCCAATTATTGTTTCTAAAACTAAAGTATCTTCTATTAAATGAAGCAATGGTATATATACTAAATGGAACAACTGGGAAATTATTTTTCATAATTATCAAAGATTCACTTTGAATAAGTCTCTTACCTTTTTCTTAAGTTTATTTAAACAAACTCAAATGCTATGTGCCAAATATCTTCGGGTTTATGGTGTTGTGAAGACTAATTATTTGTCATTTATAAATGAGTCACTGATTACCTTGACAAAGGCATTTAATGTTTACTATTCTTGCCGCTGCAATTATTCCAAGCTTACTTGATATAAATTGCCTATAGAAAATAAATTAGTTCACAACAAATAGATATTCTACCTTGAGAAACAGTTAAACCTGAGGAAGACAAAATTAAATTGAGGGCTACTATGTGGAATAAAACCATCCACATTGTACACAGAAACAAAAGCATAAATTTGACAGGGGAAGATGGGTTCAAAAGATTTTTAAGGGTCAACTCACTTAAAAAAAATGGGAAGAACTTATATTCATTCAGATGATACCTCAGGTTCACATTAAGACCAGGAAACAGAAAGTTACCAAGGACAAAGAAAGGATACAAAAGAAGAGTACAGACAATAAAGAGAAAAGGACAGGAAGGTAATCTTGGTAAAAGTAAGTGGTTTCCTAGTTCCATCTCTAACACCATAATTTGCCTTTTTCACTCCAATATGGAAATGTGGCTTCACCTGCTACTGATTCCATATTCAATCATCAAGACCTCTCCACTGCCGCCTGATACTGTCTCCTCAAACAATCATTGCCAGTTACCTCCTTATTTGAGCTCTCATCGTCCTCTCAAACATGAATGATTCCAAACAGTTTCCTCAAGGGTTTTCTTGCCTCTACCTTCCCAGCTTCAATCAAATCTTTACACTATTTTCAGGCAAAAACTACCAATTAGCATACTCCACCCAGTGGCTTCAAAACTGCCTACTGCCTAAAGGATAAAGTCTAACATCCTTACACTGATATTTAGGGTACTGTAAGACCTTTCCCCCAACCAACAAGCAATCCAACCCAATTGAATCTGAAAATCTTACGTAGCAACCTACCACTTCCTCAACTCAATAGGTGACTGGCACTATGCAAGGCACCATTAGACAGGGTTGAAAGGCATAAATATGGTCCCTGAGGTTAACTAGGAGTTAGCTAGGTAGGTGTGACTGACAGACTTCTCTCAGAAGCTCGTTTAGACAAGTACATGCTCTGAGATCCTTATTATCCTTGCTCTAACCACAGAGCAATGATAGATAAAATATAAAACAGGAAAACAAAGAAGACACAGATGCATACAGGAACAAGATAAACATCTCCTTGGACCAGAAAAAGCATAGAGGCACAAAAATAGGTCATGGGTCTCCTGAATTCCAGGTCCAAGAACAGGCAGCAGTAGCTCCTTCAAAATAACAGGGAGGCTTAAATGTCCTAGAGCCAGGGAATTAAACCCAGACTCATGGCAATCGAGCAGCTGGAGTGAGGCTTCCCACTTTAGAAAGGAGGCTGAAAAAATAAGGCTGAGACTTCTGCCTAAGGCTAAGATTTTATAAAGTTGCAATTGTTAAGTCAGAAAAAAGGAGACAAAGCAGCATAGTCAGAACCCTCATGAACACAGTCACTTGTCCAGCAAAATCCCCAGTATCGTTGAAGGATGGGAACTAGGAAATACAAGACTAATAAAATGCTAGCGTAAGCTAATATAAGCTTGGACTGGAGCCTAGAGCGGGCCAGGTAGAAGCAACACAAAATCATTAAGGGATTAAGGGCAGAGACTTGAAAGAGCTGGGGGTTTGGGGGAAGCTCTCATTTAATATGAGCTTGCAAGTTACAAAACTCTTGAGAAACTGTGATAAGCTTACCAACACAAAAATAATGGCATGATCTACAAATGACTAAGAAAGTGTTTAGGGTCTTCAAAGAAGGGAAGAATAGTAGCCATAAGAATAAACAAGGAATCATGAAATTTTAAAATGCAGAAACAAAAAAGAACCAATTAGACGTGAAATATATAATCTTTAAAATAAAATACTCCCATGAGATAAACTTTAGACCAGAAACAACTAAGTTTAGTGAATTATAAAATGCTACTGAATAATTTACCTAGACTGAAGTAGAGATAGAAAATGTGAAAAAGTTGTTAAGAGACATGTGTGGAGAACAGACAGAGAAGCTCCAGTGTAGGAATTCTGGGAGAACAGAATAAAGGAATTGTCAAAGAAGCAATTTTCAAAAAAAAAAAAAAAAAAAAAGGTTGAGATTTTTTTCAAAATTGAAGAGTCCTCAAATTAAAAGTACATATTGTCAACCAGGGTATATTCTTTTTAATATACCACTCCTAAACACAATGCACTGAAACTGAATAGCACTGAGGATAGGGATAAAACCTTAAACAAGTGGAGGCATAGACATTTTGGTACAGGAAAAAGCAAGTGCAAAGACGCTGGGATGATAAAAAGATTTTCATGTTCTAGAATAGCACTACTCAAGGTATGGTCCACAAATTCTTTGTTATTGGTCCATGGCAACAAAAGCCTAGGAATTAAAATGAAGTGTTCAGAAACTTTTACAACAATTTTACATAAAATTATGTGTCTGGTGACTCTATTTGGAGCTTATATTTGCATTCCTTGGGGTGCCCTCTTCCATTTGTATAGTACTTCATTCTTACTGTATTTTAGTCAATTATCAATCCATAACAAATTGGAAAATAAAAACTAGACCTTTGCTAGTTTAGGAGCACTGTCATAAAAACTAAAAAATGGTCAGTGCGGTTGGAATGGTAAGAATACAGAGAGAGCAGGACAAGCTAAAGGGGGAAAGAAAGGTATAGATGGCTCATTCTGGACCTCAGAGACTCTGATAATGGATATAGGCCATATATGTGGAAAATAACTGAAGGACTTTAAACAGGACAGTGACCACTTCGTACAAAGAAACTGGAGGATACAAAAAAGTAGGGAAAGACCAGTCAGAGGCTATTTGAGTGGAGCAGGCAAGAGATGATGGCAGCCTGGACCAGTGTAAGTGGCAGAAGTGGTGGAGAGAAATAGAAAGGTCTGAGAAATATTTTGGAGGTGAAATCAAAAAGCCCCAGGTGGTGGATTGGATTAAGGGTAAGGGAGAGAGGAGGAGATGCCAAGAATAAGATTTCTTACAAGAGCAATTGGGTAGAGCGAGGTGGATACAGATAAATGGGTTTGTTTGGGGAGAGGTAGGGGAACAGAAGTCATGAGTTGAGTTTTAGACAAGTTAATTTTGTGTCCAAGTGTACAAAGTCAAGTCGGAAGCTGGATACGTAAGTCTAGAGCTCAGAAGGGAGGTCTGGAAGATTATATGTATTTTGGAGTTATCAAGACACAGATGTAATTTAAAATCACTGGAATGAATATCACTTATGGAAAGTGTGTAGGGTGAGAAGAAAAGTTGAAAGAGGAGAAAAAGCGAAGAAGATAGAGAAGAAACACTCAAAGGAAAGTTTTTGAACACCACAACCCCCGTTTTTGGCCTCAACAAATAAACCCAACTGATCTGTGTTACATTTACTATAGCTTTTATTTCCAAAGTAATTGTTATCAGTGATTGCCAATGCACAGCAAAACTAAAGGATGATTATCAAAAGCTAGGAGAAAGAGGGAAAGGTGAGAAATATGTACAACTTCCCTCCCACCCATTTTACCAATAATGCAAATAATGACAAGAATTTACAATGATTCTTGAAAAGTTTCCAAGAAGCAATAAAAAGGACAGCCAAATGAGTAAGCAATCATTATTAAATAAGATTTTTAAATCATAAATGACAGTAGCTATGAGGAAAAGAGCTTTGTCAGTCTTGGTGGTGGGGGAGCAGTCTTAAAAGCAATAAGTATATACCAATAATTCCATCGGAAATTTTGGAGCTAGCTAGTTTCATCTTCAGCCAACAATCAGAACCTCTCTCATTCCTCCTTATTCACTCTACCCCTATTAGAAACCAACTAAAACAAAAGAAAATAAGAATAACAGAAATCTACATTCAAGAAGCAGTACTTTGAATAACTGGACACCAGTAGTATACATTAGAAGTATCATCCTCAAAGAACAACTCCAGAAAACTCTTGCAGTCACCTTTTCCCTCAACTTACCATAATACCTGGTGCTTACAATACAGAAGTATTACACTAGCATAAGCTTCTAAACATTTTGAATTTTAATAATCCTGCATAGGATATATCAGTTATCATTCCTTGCTTAAGAACATATACAGTTACTACTTCTCTTCTATAAAATCCACACTAACCTTCCCATGAAATTGAACACCTGCTCCCGTAATGCCTTCTTCAACGTTAGCTTTTCTAAGCTCCAAGCAATCCTTTCCACCTCACCTAAATTAGTCTACTTCTTATTGCCAACTTTGTTTTCTTCATGTTAGCTCCTATTTCTTTACCAAGCCTCACTTACTACCTTTCAAGCCCTAGCTTAAAACTTACTAATTTAAGAAATTTATTGCACATAAATCCAAGTGATTTTAAATTATTTACTCAGCAACTTTTTTCTCAATATGTCTAGGCAATTTTTAAATTTTGTTTTTTTAAATATATTAATGTATTTTCTGTATTTTTTATAATTACCATCATGCCCCTTCACAAATGTAAATTGTGCTTTTTCTATTATACTGTCAGCTCCTTTCAGAACACTATCTTTTGGGGAATAACAAAAGGTATGAAACACAACGAAGAGCTCACGCCATGAGACCATTCTGTCAGGCTGGGAGAGGTGGCTGTTCTAACTAATGTGCAGAAATGAACAGAGTCAATAAAAATGAAGAATTAGGGGAATATGTTCCAAACAAAGAACAATAAAAATATCCAGAAGCAGATCTTAATGAAATAAAGGTAAGTGATTTACCTGATACAGAGTTCAAAATAATGGTCATAAAGATGCACACCAAAGTTAGGAGAGTAATGCGTGAACAAAGTAAGAACTTCAAAGAAGAGATAGAAAATATTAAAAATTCCCAAACAGAAATGATAGAGCTGAAGACTACAATAACTGCACTGAAAAATGCAACATGACGGTTTCAACAGCAGACTAGATCAAGTGGAAGAAAGCATCAGCAAACCTGAAAACAGCAGTGGAATTTTTTCAAACAAAGGTGCAAACAGAAATAATGAAAGAGTGAAAATAGCTTAAGATAGGCATTATAGGCGTTCCAGAAAGTGAGCAGAGAAAAGGAGGCAGAAAGGTTATTCAAGAATTAATGGCTGAAAACTTCCCTAACTTGGGAAAAGAAAGAGACATCAGACAGCTGGATCTAGGAAGCCTAGAAAGTACTAAAACAGATAAATCCAAAAGGACCCACACCAAAACACATTATAATTAAATCATCAAAAGTTAAAGACAAGGAGAATCTTCAAGGTAGCAAGAGAAAAAGAAACTCATTACATACACAGGAACCCAGATAAGACCATATAAACAGATTTTTCAGCAGAAACCTTGCAGGCTAGAAGGGGGGAGTAAGATGATATACTCAAAGTTCTGAAAGGAAAAAATTGCCAATCAAGAATACTCTACCTGGCAAAGTTGTCCTTCAGAACTGAAAAAGAGATATAAGTTTTCCAGATAAACAAATGATGAAGGAGTTCATCAACACTAGACCAGTCTTAAAAGAAATGCTAAAGGGAGTTCTTCAAGCTGAAACAAAAGGATACTAATTATAACAGGAAAACATGAAAGTATAAAACTCACAGGTAAAGGTAAATATATAGTTAAATTCAAAATATTCTAATATTGCAATGGTGATGGGTACATCACTTATAGATCTAGTTTGCAGGTTAAAAGACAAAAGTATTAAAAATAAATGTAATTACAATAATTTGTTAATGGATATACAATGTGAAAAGATGCAAATTATAACATTAAACAAAATGTGAAGGAAGGGGAAGTTTTGGTATGCATTTAAAGTTAAGTAATTATCAGATTAAAATAGACTGCTTATATTTAAAATGTTTTACGTAAGGGTGGTGGCCTTGGCAAAAAAGAAAAAAAAATGTCTTATGTAAGCCTCAATGCACTGCCAAAACCTATAGTAGATACACAAAAGATAAAAAATTCAAAGCATACCACTACCATAAGTCCCCTACATACAAACAAGTTCCATTCTGAGAGCACGTTTGTAAGTCCAACAAAATTAGCCTAGGTACCTAACTAGCACAATCGGCTATATTGTACTGTACTGTAATAGGTTTATAATATTTTTCACACAAATAATACATAAAAAACAAACAAACACAAAAAATAAAATATTTTTAATCTCACAGTACAGTACCTTGAAAAGTACAGTAGTACAGTACAACAGCTGGCATACTGGGGCTGACATCGAGTGAACAGGCAAGAAGAGTTACTGACTGGAGGAGGGAGAGGAGAGATGAGAGATGATAGAACTGAAGGATCATCAGCAATAGGAGACGGAGGGCAAGCTGCAACTTCACTCATGCCTGACGCTGATGACATAGGTTCTGGTTCCTTGCTGGATTCAATTCTATCTACCCTCTTGAAAAAAATGATCCAGGGATGTCTGGGTAGTAGCTCTTTTTTTCTCATCATAGATGACACAGCAGTACTGGATTGCATTCTGAACAGCTGCTGCAAACTTCGTGTACTATTCTACATTCAGCTCCTGTGCCTCAAAACTAACAGTGCCTCCTCAAATAAAGAAAATCCCCTTGCCATTTCCTGTGTTGTGAATCTCTTTGGTTCTTCAGTTACTTCTTCTTCTTGTCTCTCTTCGTCCTTTCTCTGGGTCTCCAATTCCATCAGGTCTTCATTAGTAAGCTCCTCATGTTGCACAGCAAGGAGTTCAATGAAGTCGTTCCCTTGCAGATCTAGCTTGAAATAAAGATACTGTACTACTGTACTCTATACAGTACTATACAGTAAAGTACACAAAAGCACAACCACTTGTAAAGGATGCACGCAGATGACAATGTACACCAGACACATGAACTAACTTACATGATTGGACATGTGAACACACGTTTCCATCTTTGAAAGTTTGCAACTTGAAGGTTCGTGTGTAGGGGACTTACTGTACAGAAAATTATCAAATCACAAAGGAAGAGAGCAAGAGAGGAAGAAAGAAACAAAGGAATTACAAAATAACCAGAAAACAATTAAAATGACAACAGTAGGTCCACACCTATCAATAATTACTTTAAATGTAAATGGACTAAATTCTCCAATCAAAAAACAGAGTGGCTGAATAAATAATAAAAGAGACCCAACTATATGTTGCCTACAAAACACACCTCAGTTTCTCAGTTTTAAGGACACACATCAACTGAAAATGAAGTGATGAAAAAATAAATTCAATGCAAACAGAAACCAGAAGAAAGCAGGGGTAGCTATACTCATACCAGAAATAAAAGACTTTAAGCCAAAGACCAAAAAGAGAAAATAATAAGGTCATTACATAATAATAAAAGGATTGGACTTCCCTGGTGGCGCAGTGGTTCAGAATCCGCCTGCCAACGCAGGGGACACAGGTTTGAGCCCTGGTCCGGGAAGACCCCACATGCCACGGAGCCACTAAGCCCACGCCTCACAACTACTGAGTCTGTGCTCTAGAGCCTGCGAGCCACAACTACTGAGCCCGTGTGCCACAACTACGGAAGCCCATGTGCCTAGAGCCCATGCTCCACAACAAAGAGAAGCCACCGCAATAAGAAGCCAGTGCACTGCATGAAGAGTAGCCCCTACTCGCCACAACTAGAGAGGAAGCCCGCACGCAACAACGAAGACCCAATGCAGACAAAAATAAATAAACAAATAAATAAATTTTAAAAATAATAATAATAAAAGGGTCAATTCATCAGGAGGATATAACAATTGTAAATATTTATGCACCCAACATAGGAGCACCTAAATATATAAAGCAAATATTAACAGATCTGAAGGAGGGAACAGACAGCAATATAAGAATAGCAATGAACTTCAAACACCCACTTTCAACAATGGATAGATCATCCAAGACAGAAAATCAGTCTAAATAAAACCACTGGAATTAAACTACGCATTAGACCAGACGGACCTAACAGATATATAGAACATTCTATCCAACAGCAAAAGAATACATAAACACACGTGGAACATTATCCAGGATAAATCATATCTTAGGCTACAAACAAGTCTTAATAAAGTTAAGAAGACGGAAATCATATTAAGCCCAACCACAATATAAAACTAGAAATCAATTGGGAATTCCCTGGTGGTCCAGTGAATAGGACTCCGTGCCCTCACTGCTGAGGGCCTGGGTTCAATCCCTGGTCAGGGAACTAAGATTCCACAAGCCATGTGGTGTGGCAAAAAAAAAAAAAAAAAAAAAAAAGAAAGGAAAGAAAAGAAAACTAGAAATCAATTAGGAAAACTGGAAAATTCACAAGTACATGGAGATTACCAACATGTTCCCGAACAACCAATGAGTGAAAGAGAAATCAAATATCTTGAGAGAACTAAAAATGGAAACACAACATACCAAAACTGATGAGATGCAGCAAAAGCAGTTTTCTAAGAGGGAAGTTTATAACAATAAATGCCTGAAAAAAGCAAGATCTCAAATAAACAACCTAATTTTACACCTCAAGGAACTAGGAAAATAAGAACAAACTAAGCCTAGAGTTAGCAGAAGGTAGAAAATAACAAAGATCAAACAGACATAAATGAAATAGAGACTAAAAGGAAAAAAAAGATCAATAAAATTAAGAGCTAATTTTTTTTAAAAGATAGAATAGACAAACAGTGAGACTTTCCAAAAAAAAAAAAGAGAGAGAAATTATAAATGAAACAGGAGACATCACATCAGATACCTCAAAAATCCAAAGGATCATAAGAGACCACTATGAACAATTATACACCAACAAACTGGACAACCTAGAAGAAATGGAAAAAATTCCTAGAAACATACAAGCTACCAAGACTGAATCATGAAGAAATTAACAGAAAATCCGAACAGACCAATTACCTGTGAGGAAACTGAATCAATACTCAAAAACCTTCCAAGATAACCCCAAGACTAGATGGCTTCCATGATGAATTCTACCAAACATTTAAGCAAGAAATAATAGCAATTATTTTCAAACTCTTCCCAAATTAAAAGAGGAGGGAACAACTCCAAATTCATTTTACAAGGTCAGCATTACCCTGATACCAAAGTCAGAGAAGAAATTTTAAAAACAAGAAAATTATTGGCCAATATCCCTGATGAACTTAGATGCAAAAATCCTCAATAAAATGTATTAGGAAATCATATTCAACAATGCATTAAAAGAATCATACCTAAACCATGATCACCTTGCACCCTGAGATGCAAGGATGGTTCAACATATGCAAATCAATCAATGTGATACACCACATTAACAAAATGAAGGACAAAAATCATATAATCATCTCAATAGATGCAGAAAAGCATTTGACAAAATTCACCATCCATTCATGATAAAACTCAGCAAATCAGCATAATAAAGGCAATATATGACAAGCCCACAGCTAACGTCATACTCAACGATGAAATACCAAAAGCTTTTCCTCTAAGATAAGGAACAAAACAAGGATGCCCACTCTCACCACTCTTATTCAACACAGTACTGGCTTGAGCAATTAGGCAAGAAACAGAAATAAAATGCATCCAAATCAGCAAGGAAAAAGTAAATTTTCTCTATTTGCAGTAGACAAGATATCATATAGAATCCCTAAAAACAGCACAATGTTAGAAGTAATAAATGATTTCAGTAAAGCTGCAGGATACAAAATCAATATACAAAAACCAGCTGCATTTCTATACACTAACAATGAAACATCAGAAACAGAAATCAAGAAAACAAACTTACTATAGCATCAAAAATAATAGTTAGGAATAAATTAACCAAGAAGGTGGAAGATCTGTACACTGAAAACTGTTAAGACACTCTACTCTTATGTTCAAAGCAGTATTATTCACATAGTCAAAGTATGAAAACAATCTAACTGCCCATTGATGGATGAATGGATAAAGTAAGTGTGGTATATAGATATACAATGGAATATTCAGCCTTAAAAAAAAAAAAAAGGAAATCCTTTCATTTGCTACAGCATGGATGAAACCAGAGGGCATTATGCTAAGTGAAATAAGCCAGACAAAGACAAATACTGCATGGTATCACTTACATATGAAATGTTAAAAAAAAAAAAAAAAAAGAATTGGAACAACTCAGAAACAGAGTAGGAAAGTGGTTGCCAGGGGATATGGGGCAGGCAGAGGATGCAATAGGGAGAGGTTAGTAAGAGTGATACAAACTTTCAGGTGTTGAGATGAATAAGGTCTGAGGAAGTAATGTATAACATGGTGACTACACTAGGTAACACTAGATTGTATAATTGAAATTTGCTAGGAGAGCAAAACTGAAAAATATTCCCTCACACACAGACACAAAGGTAAACATGTGATGTGATGGATGGGTATGTGAATAACTCAATGGGGTAAATCCTTTCACAATGTATACATATACCAAATCATCACAGTGTACACTTTAAATATCTTACACTTTTATTTGTGAATTTTACCTCAAAAAGATGGGGCGGGGGAAGAATACATGAAATAACTTAAAAGTAGGCTTCTAAACATCAATGAGAACAACTTTATTTATACTCATTTATAAATAAATATATTTATTTCCATTATCGTTTAGCAAGTGTTTTGAAATACAGAGAATGCAGAGGATCACTGCCTCAATTATCACATTATATAAGAATCGAGTTCTACTTAATGTTTTACTACACTTAAAACTACTAAATTGATATATATATATAACATAGCTTGGCAATAAATTAACAAATCTGATGTCAATGTCCAACAATAAAAATCATGTAGGTTCTATAAAAATGGGACTATTCCTACCCATATGTATCAAACTATAAAATGCTAAACTCTGGTATATGATTAAGAATTGTGATACTAAATTATCTCTGAGCCAATAACTGATCAAATTTTACATACACTGAATTTTAGGAGCAAAAGTTTACCTACTCAGAAGGACACTACTTGGCAGATGTAGTTATATTTTCAGAGGGATATTAAATTAGCTGTTTCTAGTAGATGTAACCAGAAGGTGACTGGAAAGCCATCTGATATTTGTAGATTATCAACAAAATAAAATTTTTTTTGAACTATGAATCTTGGCTCCAAGCCTTCTTAATTTACATATTATCTGATATAAGTAACTGTTTTCCACACTGCTTATTTTTAAGTTAAAAGCAAATCATTAAGATCACTAAAACAGCATTCCAAATATAAGGATATTTCATTAAAATTTTATCCAAATACCAATGTTAAAAGAAGCAAGACTTACGTATATTAATTCTAAAAATGCTCCTGCCTGTCAAAATCTCTGTGCCTTTCCTCTGCGTAACTAATTTAATGAAGTTTAACAATATACTACCATATAACAAAAGAATAAAACAAGTATGTCTTACCTAGTTACTTTGCAGCTCGATTCAATCAAGTCATTTTCAAAGTCAAGCAGGCTAGAAGGCAGATTATATTCCAGTGGGGATGTCAGTCTTTTCAAACGCAATAGACCAACACAAAATTTTGCTCCCATCTCTTCCAATTCTCGAGTACCAATCTGTAAACCCTAAAAATAAAGAAATAATAAACATGTAACTAGGACATTTGCTATCCTCTGGCTATATCTCATTTAAATTACTAAAAGGAATTTGTAACTATATTAATAAAATAAAAGGCTGGCACTTTGTATGAACCTAGGACTCATAAGCACAGTGTCTTAATAACATAAGATTATTTTAAGTCACAAAGGAAACTGTCTTAAAAAAACGTTTCTAAAATGTCTATGCTCATTCACTGAGTGCAAACTATTTTCACCAACACACTGGGGAGGAAAAAACAGATAAACATCTTGTGGTTAAGTTATTCTTGGAGCTCATGAGTGAAATTATATTTTTACAAGATCTTGCTAGTACTTCTTGTAATCTACTACTTGTATGACGATGTTGAAATATTATAGTGCTACAATCAAGGCTCCAATTTGTATACTTGAACATTACTTTATACATACTTTTCCTGAATGATAAAAAGAAATTGCTGAGTAAAAAACAAACAAAAGAAAGGTAACTATGTCAAAAAATAATCAGACGAATCTAAGCTAATGAGGCAGCAGTAAAATAAGTTCTTATGTTCCATGTCAGTTAAGAACGCCCATTTCAAAGTTGGTCTACTAACGCAAAAACAAAATTTTACCACAACCCTGTTTTAACCAATAGTTTCTCAATAAACAATATATACGGTTTACCAAAAGTTAAACATTACCAAATAAAAGGATAAAAATGGGCTGTAAATCAAGACGTTGCTTATCATTTAATTCTCAGATAAAAACGAACCTCTAAAATAAATGCAATCCTTACACCAACAAAGGTTGCAGGCGTAGATGAGAGCAGACTAGACTTTCAATGACCAGACTAAAAGCACACAGTAACTGAAGAGATAAATCATAAAAACTGTTACTTACTCTACATAACACATGCCTTCATAATAATGATTGACTGATTGTTTAAATAGTTTGGCCATCTCCAAATATTCTAAGAAATGTGACCTAACTGACTTAGAAAATGCATTTGTCTTCTTAATCTAAAAGCTTTAGAAAGGCTATGCCTATTTCTGAATTAGCTCATCAAAAATAAAAATAAAGAATATTTGAAGCCTAAAATTCAGTAATGTAAGAACATTCTTGGGGGTGAAGAGATTTGTTTCTTAAAATATTATTAGACTTACACAACTTATTAGCTAATATTAACAAGTTTGAAAAGTATACGTTATGTGTAGGGGGGAGGATGGGGGTATATGGGAATTCTGTAGTTTCCACTCAATTTTTCTGTGAATCTAAAACTGCTCTTTAAAAAGTTTATTGGGACTTCCCTGGTGGTGCAGTGGTTAAGAATCCGCCCATCAACGCAGGGGACACGGGTTCGAGCCCTGGTCCGGGAGGATCCCACATGCCGTGGAGCAACTAAGCCCGTGCGCCACAACTACTGAAGCCCGCATGCCACAACTACTGAAGCCCACAGGCCTACAGCTCATGTTCCACAGCAAGAGAAGCCACCGCAATGAGGAGCCCGTGCACCACTATGAAGAGTAGCCCCCGCTTGCCGCAGCTAGTGAAAGCCCGGATGCAGCAACGAAGACCCAACGCAGCCAAAAATAAATAAATAATATTAATTTTAAAAAACTTTAGAAAAGTGTATGTTATGATCAAAGCACTGAATTTTAGATGTAAAAAACTTAGCATATTATTAGTAGTAAGACATACGTCTCTCCATAGGAGTTTTAAATCAATGTAACTCTATCAACGGAAATCACGTAAAGTATATATATATATATGTCAATGTAAATCGTATAAAAGAGAAATGACTATATGTTAGGTAACTATTTTATTTTAAAAATTTTATAAAGTAATTTTTAGAAAACTCGTCTAATGTTTTATGTTTCAAAATATATTTTAGCAATTTTTTAAACGTAGTTTTTTCAATGACTAAATAAATTTATCAAAACACAAAAAGAACATTTAAAAAAATCCAGTGAAAGTCTATCAGTAGAATCCAAATATAGTAAGAAAGTGCTACTATTATTATGCAGCAGATGATTTCAAGGGGCATGCAAGTCTCAGCTTCCCTGACTTCTTCTCTCCCTACTCCCAGAGACTAGTTTCACAGACACTGATACTTTAATTTACCTTCTCCAGACGGACTGCATCTCTTTAAGAACAAATAATTTATAGTCTATTTCCCTAAATCATAGGAACTGCCTATGGTCCTTTACAAAAATGACTGTCAAGCTTTTTTCCATCCCACACACTTACAGTCCACTAAAGCAGTGATTAGGAGGCAAGGTCTGTGGGCTGGAGTGCTCATGCTCCTCTCTTACCACAATCGCGCCTTTGGTAGTCTAAAAGACACTGTTTTACAATATTTGAAGAGATTTCAAAAGATAGCACATTTTGGAAGAATAGTATACTGTGGTCAACCTAAATCTTAGGGAAGAGTCACTCTACAGAAAGTACTGAAATTTCAATAAGTTCTACCCATCCAGGCCCCCAAAGTTTGAACGCCCGTTGCAAAATCTATACAATTTTCTTCCAGTTTGTTACAGACTGGAAAAATCATTTAAGCTCTCCACTTGAACATTTTGGCATCAATCATAATATGTTTACATTTTTAATACTAACCAATTGGAAGATTTTTAACTCTTTCTAAACATAAAGTTATAATCACTTTTATGTGACATATATGAAAATCACTATGAGATTCAGATTCCTCTTGCCCATGTCAAAAAAACAAAACACAACAAAACAGAATGAGTGGAATAATTAGCATGACACCTGAAAAGCTTTTTGTGGCCAAGGCAAGGAAAATAAATATCCGGGTTTACAGTTGCTTACCTAAGGTCCAATTCATTGCCTTTTAAGTTCTCAATCTTTTGTGGTACATACATACAATGGAATATTACTCAGCAATAAAAAAGAACAAAATAATACCATGTGTAGCAACATGGATGGACCTAGAGATTGTCATACTGAGTGAAGTAAGTCAGACTGAGAAGAACAAATATTGTATGATATCGCTTATATGTGGAGTCTAAAAAAATGGTACAAATGAACTTATCTACAAAACAGAAATAGAGTCACAGATGCAGAAAACAATCTTATGGTTACCAGCAGGGAAACGCAAGGAGGGATAAATTGGGAGATTGGGATTGACATATACACACTACTATATATAAAATAGATTAACTAATAAGGAACTACTGTATAGCACAGGGAACTCTACACAGTACTCTGTAATGACCTATATGGGAAAAGAATCTAAAAAAGAGTTGATATGTGTATACGTATAACTGATTCACTTTGCTGTACACCTGAAACTAACAAAACATTGTAAATCAACTATATTCCAATAAAAAAAATTTTTTTTAAGTTCTCAAACTTTAAAATTAAAAAATTCAAAGTCACCTAACATTTAATTACTCTTAAATTTCAAAAGTAAAGTCTGAACTCATTGTTTCCCATAAAAGGCTATGGTACCATAGGAGGAGGAGAAGAGGAGTCTTAGTAAAGAAAAAAAAATTAGTGAAGGAATATGCATTTAAAAGTCACACACACACAAAGTCTAAATTAAAAAAACTTAGTGTAATGTGTTTATTTCTAAATGCATAAATATATATTTACATCCAATAAATTAAAATGATAGAACATTTTATTAATAATGTACTACTTGCACAGCTCATTAAAAATTACTAACCGTTATTTAAATGTGTATTACAGCATGCTTTCTTAAAAATTATGACTGTAAATAGACTCAACCAAGATTTCATAAGGATCCAAAGCAAGCTATTTAGTTCAAAGAAGTTAAAAAAAAAAAAAAAACTGTTCTTAAGATCGCATATAATTCAATTCCATTATTGCAAGTTACATTTAGCTCAGTATAACAAACATATCATTTAATACATACTTGAAAACTACTAGAGCATATATGGAAGACTTGAAATATTTTTATGGCTGGAAGTCCTGAGATGTTTTACCTTATATTTTCCCTGATCACAGCCACACAAAGTACTCTCCATGGTATAGCTTCTTTGTACTCCTATCTCTCTCCAAACTACAACACGTGCTGTAGATTCTTTAGATTTTTCTACTACGAAGCTACAGCTGCTCATGCAAAATGCTGGGGCAATATGGCTCAGAATCTTAGGCAAAGTCTGCAAAGATAAGAATGATAAAATATTTCAAGAGCTTTCTTTTGTTGTCATTTAAAATTATTTTAACTTCTAAATTTTGAAAAATTTTTATGAAAGCATAGTCATTAGAGCAGTCACATGGATCTTCTTCCTATATCCCTTGCTATTCAAAACACTGAAAGAATCCTTACTAAATTAGACTTTTCTGCTTTCCTAGACAAATATTAATCAGAAAATAGAATGAACGAAAGGATAATATTCATAGTACCAACCAATAAATGGAATAAAACCATGTAAAAAAGACATGTTTTAAAATACGAAAACATATTTCAAAAAATGAAGAAACTTTAGTCATGAAGATGGCTTGACTAAGAGATTTAACACTGTAAACGTCAATCACCCCTAAATGAAACAATAAAGCTAAGACAGTCACAGTCTAAATGCCCACAACATTTTTGCAACTTAAAATTATTCTCAGGTTCACGTGAAAATGAAATATAGCAGTATACCCTGGGGAATTCTGAAAGAAAAGGCTGTGACTGGAGAAATAATCTGACAGATAATTACATATCTAACATTAGTTAAATGATGATACGGGTACAGGAATAGATGCATCTTTAGAAAGAGAGTTCAGAATTAGAACCAAAGGTATTTGTTAAAATTAGTATTATCATTAGTGAGGAACATTGATCATTCACGAAAAGCTGACACAACTGGTCAGCCACTGAGAAAAACCAGCTGAAGTCACTCTCCATTGAATTAACTCTAATTAGATTGTGAATTTAGATTTTAAATTAATAAGTTAAATTTTTAAATGAAACTACAAACAGTAGTTTTAAAATCTTAGAATGAGATTTACTTTTAAAATCTTAGAATGAGAAGTCTTTCTAAGCCTCAAAACCCAGAAGCTCCTTAAAAAAAAAAAATCAACAAATATGATAAGAGTTTTAAATCACTACACATCATAAACAAAAATTTTAATATAAAGAGTATACTTATAAAGTTATTTTAAAAACAATAATTAGATACTTGTACAAAAGTAAGCAGAGAATATGAGAAAAGGCTATTTTTTAAAAAAGAGAGAGATCATAATTGGCCAAACACAGAAAAAGATACTTGACCTCATATATTATAATTACAGATACACAAACTAAAACCATCAGATATTTTTTTCACCTGGCAAAGATGATACCAAGATGTTTGGAGAAACAGCACTACCATCCACTGGGGAGTGTCAATTTGTACAATCCTTATGAAAAACAATTTGGCAATATTAATGAAGTGACCACCACCAAGGGACAGTGAATAAATACATTTTGGTATAGCCGTACAATAATAACAAAAATACACAATGAAAATCTTGTGTGGCTATCAAAAAGATGAAGACAGATCCAGATATGAGGACCTAGAAAGACGGCCAACAAACATGTGAAAAAAAAGTTGCTGTGGAGCGTTAAAAAAAAAACACAAAAAAACTTGATATACTATGTTTATATACATCTATGAACGAATGTGCTTAGAGGTAAATCTCACAAAGCACATGGTGAAAGTGATTAATTAGTGATTAATTGAGAGAAGATGACTTTCACTCACTACTCTACATTTCTGGAGTGTTTCCATTTTTTAACATAACTCTAATCATTTTATTTATTTGGGAAAGGGGAAGAAGAGAGAGGACACCAAGGAGAAAGTGTGCTTTGAAGTTTTGCTAAAGGGAGTGGTATGTTACTGAAACTTTTTTTTGGAAAATAACCTGGGGTGCTTGTTTAGGTGTAAAGATAGTAAGAGAGACACTGTGACAAAATGAAAAGCACACAGTACGTAAAACAATAGATCTCCCTTCAGTCCTAGGCAGACCTCAAAACACACCCATACATGTGGAAACAAGGTCTGTAACAGATGGCTTTATAAAATCGGCAGAGGAAGGAGGTGCTGTTTAATAAATGGTGCTGAGACAACTGGTTATACATGGGGAAACTAAAATTAGACCCCCACACTTCATACAAAAATAAATTCCAAATCGATGAAAAATCTAAATTGTGAGAAGCATTTTTAGAGGAAAGGCTTTCAGTTTTTCAAACTTGAGTATGATATTAACTGTGAGTTTGTCATAAACGGCCTTTATTATGTTGAGATATGTTCCCTCTATACCAACTTTGATGAGAGCTTTTAACATGAATGGAAGAATTCTGTCAAATGCTTTTTCTGCATCTATTGAGATGATCATGTGATTTTTATCCTTCCTTTTGTTAATGCGGCATATTACAATGACTGATTTGTGAATATGAACCATTCTTGCATCCTTAGAATAAATCCAACTTGATCATGGTGCATGATCCTTTTTACATATTGTTGGATTCGGTCTGCTGATATTTTGTTGAGGATTTTTGCATCTATATTCATCATAGATACTGGCTTGTAATCTTTTTTGTAGTGTCTTTGGTTTTGGTTATCAGGGTAATGTTGGCCTTGTAGAATGAATTTGGGAGTGTTCCCTCATTTTCAATTTTTTGGAGTAGTTTGAGAAGGATAGGTATTAGCTCTTCTTTTCATGTTTGGTAGAATTTCCCTTTGAAGCTGTTGGATCCTGGACTTTTGTTTGCTAGGAGTTATTTTATTACTGATTCAATTTCACTACTAGTCATCAGTCTGTTCAGGTCATCTATTGCTTTGGCCAAAAAGTTCCTTTGGTTTTTAAGTAAAAATAAAAGACACATTTCACCAAGAACTTTATTGAACAACGTATTCACCCTTTTGTTCCACTACCTTCTGCCATTTTTCAGGCAACTTCATAATTCCATCTTCCCAAAGCTTTTTATCTTTTTGAGCAAAGAACTGTTCCAGGTGCCTTTTACAGCCTTCCAGGGAATTGAAATTTTTTCCATTAAGAGAATTTTGTAAAGACTGAAATAAATGGAAATCCGAAGGTGCAATGTCTGGTGAATATGGCGGATGAATCAGAACTTCCCAGCCAAGCTGAAACAGTTTTTGCCTGGTCATCAAAGAAACATGCAGTCTTGCATTATCCTGATGGAAGATTATGTGTTTTCTGTTGACTAATTCCGGACACTTTTCATCGAGTGCTGCTTTCAGTTGGTCTAACTGGGCACAGTACTTGTTGGAATCAATTGTTTGGTTTTCCAGAAGGAGCTCATAATAGAGATCTCCCTTCCAATCCCACCATATATACAACATCACCTTCTTTGGATGAAGACCGGCCTTTGGTGTGGTTGGTGGTGGTTCATTTCGCTTGCCCCACAATCTCTTCCATTCCACATTGTTGTACAGTATCCACTTTTCATCGCCCATCACAATTTGTTTTAAAAATGGAACGTTTTCATTATGTTTCAGTAGAGAATCTCACACGGAAATAAGGTCAAGAAGGTTTTTTTCGCTTAACTTATGTGGAACCCAAACATCAAAGCAATACACGTAACCAAGCTGGTGCAAATGATTTTCAACGCTTGATTGGGATATTTTGAGTATGTTGGCTATCTCCCATGTGGTATAACGTTGATTTTTCTCAATTTGATCGCTATCATCTTCAACTGGTCTACCTGACCGTGGAGCATCACCCAGCAAGATATCTCCAGCACAAAACTTCACAAACCACTTTTGACACGTTCGATCAATCACACACCTTCTCCATACACTGCACAAATCTTTTTTTGCATTTCAGTTGCGTTTTTACCTTTCTTGAAATAATAAAAACTAATATGACAAAAATGTTGCTTTTTTTCTTCCATTTTCAATATTAAAATGGCTACACAAAAATTCACCCATTTTGATACGTTTTTTAAATGCATGCTGACATGACAGCTGTCACAATACAATCTAACAAAATTATTCTGAATGAAGTTAAAGACAACTAAATACTACTAGAGCCATCTTATGGAAAAAAACAAACTTTTTGGCCTACCCAATATATCTTCCTGATTCAGTTTTGGAAGACTGTATATTTCTAGGAATTTATCCATTCCTTCCATGTCATCCAATTTGTTGGCGTAAAACTGTTCATAGTATTCTCTTACGTTTTTTGTATCTCTGTGATATTGGTTGTAATTGCTCCTCTTTCGTTTATTTGGGACCTCTCTCCTTTTCTTAATGAGCCTGGCTAAAGGCTTATCAATTTTGTTTATCTTTTCAAAAAAAAAACAGCTCTTGGTTTCATTGATTTTTTCTATTTTTTGGGGGGGGGCGCTGTCTCAATTTTATTTCCACTCTGATCTTTATTATTTCCTTCCTTTTGCTGACTTTGAGCTTTGTTTGTTCTTCCTTTTCTAATTATTTTGGATGATAGGTTAGGTTGTTTACTTGGGATTTTTCTTGTACAGGATACAAGATTAAAATACAGAAATCTGTTGCTTTTTTATACACTGATAATGAACTATCATTAGTTCAGGAATCCAAAACTAATTCCATTTAAAACTGCATCAAAAAGAATAAAATACATAGGAATAAACTGAAAGACCTATACTCTGACAATTATATAACATTGATGAAGGAAACTGAAGATGATACAAAGAAGTGGAAAGATATCCCTGTTCATGAACTGGAAGAATTAATATTGTTGAAATGTCCATACTACTCAAAGCAATCTACAGATTTAATGCAATCGCTATCAAAATATCTAGAATACCCAGGACATTTCTCAGAGAAGTACAACAAATAATCCTAAAATTTATATGGAACCACAAAAGACTATAAAGCAATCTGGAGGAAAAAAAAGAAAAACAAAGCTGGAGGTATCACTGACTTCCTGACTTCAGACTACACTACAAAGCTACAGTAATCAAAACAGGAATGTACTGGCACACATACAAAAAAACCCTGACATATCAAGCAATGGAATAGAGAGCCCAGAAATAAATGCACTAACATATGGTCAATTAATCTATGACAAAGGAGGCAAAAATATACAATAGGGAAAAGACAGTCTCTTCAATAAGTGGTGGTGGGAAAACTGGACAGCTACATGTAAGAGAGTGAAATTAGAAACATTTTCCATACCATATGCAAAAGTAAACTCAAAATGAATTAAAGACCTAAATGTAAGGCTGGAAACCATAAAACTCACAGAATAAAATATAGGCAGAACACTCTTTCATGTAAGTCACAGCAATATTTTTTTGATCTGTCTCCTCAGGTAAAGGAAACAAAAACAAAAATAAATAGCTAGGACCTGATTAAATTTAAAAGCTTTTGCACAGCAAAGGAAACAACTGACAAAATGAAAAGACAGCCTACGTAAAGAGAGAAACTATCTGCAAATGATATGACTGAAAGAGGTTAATATCCAAAATATATAAAACAGCTCATACAACTCAACATCAACAAAAACCCCAAACAACCCAATTAAAAAATGGGCAGAAGAACTGAATAGCTATTTTTCCAAATGAGACATACAGATGGCCAACAGGCACATGAAAAGATGCTCAACATCTCTAATTATTAGAGAAATGCAAATCAAAACCACAATGAGGTATCACTTCACATTGGTCATAATGGCCATCATCAAAAAGTCTACAAATAATAAATGCTGGAGAGGGTGTGGAGAAAAGGGAACCCTCCTACACGGTTGGTGGGAATGTAAATTGGTACAACCATTATGGAGAACAGTATAGAGGTTCCTTACAAAACTAAAAATAAAGCTATCATATGATCCAGCAATCCCACTCCTGGGCACATATCCAGAAAAGACAAAAAACTCTAATTCAAGATGATACATGCACCTCAATGTCCACAGCAGCACTATTTACAATAGCCAAGACATGGAAGCAACCTAACTATCCACCAACAGATGAATGGATAAAGAAGATGTGATGTATATTATACAATGGAATACTCTCAGCCATAAAAAAGAATGAAATTTTGCCATTTGAAACATCATGAATAGACCTGGAGGGTATTATGCTTAGTGAAATAAGTCAGACAGAGAAAGACAAATACTGTATATTATCATTTATATGTGGAACCTAAAAAATAAAACAAATGTATATAACAAAAGAGAAACAGACTCACAGGTATAAGGAACAAACTAGCCATTACCAGTAGGGAGAGGGATGGGGTAGTGGCAAGATAACAGTAGGCGATTAAGAGA
Organism: Monodon monoceros; assembly: GCF_005190385.1. Classification (NCBI taxonomy): domain Eukaryota; kingdom Metazoa; phylum Chordata; class Mammalia; order Artiodactyla; family Monodontidae; genus Monodon; species Monodon monoceros. The sequence goes on along the minus strand of NW_021703782.1, from coordinate 30,276,315 downwards.
TACATACTATGTATAAAATAAACAATGCGTGAACAATACAAGGATATACTGTACAGCACAGAAAATACAGCCAACATTCTATGATAACTTTAAATGGAGTATAATCTATAAAAATAGTGAATAACTACACTGTACACCTGTAACTAACACAATATTGTAAATCAAGTCTACTTTAATTTAAAAAATGTGAAAAGCAAAAAAAAAATTAGAAGAAACATTTAAAACGAAAAATCTGAAACAAAATGGCAAAATGGTACCATTTACTGAATCTGAGTAGTTCCTATATGTTAAATTATTTTCTGCAGTTTTACGCGTGTTTGAAATTCAAAAATTCCTGCCTTATCTGTAATAATTACCCTGTATCCCACATCCTCCACAACATCACATGAAGCTGCATTGTCATTCGTGTGCCACACTGTTTCTTTGATGCTGCAGCCATACATAAATACATTCTTCTTTCGGGAGTGGCCATGATAATCACAATAAACCTTGAAAAGATAATATATTTTAAAAATAAAATCCTTCAAATTCATATATTGCCAAGTAAAGCTAGCTAATATGAAGCCAATAAACAGTTCTGTGTTCCTTTGTCCTTTTATTGTAACTGAGCCACCATTTAACAAGTAGAATCAATAAAAGTAATAATACATATCTACTTCTGGAAAGGATCTATGATTAATCCTAGAATGGCTAAATTCTTTGCAGGTAGGTCCTGCATCAAGCCACGAGTTCCACTCTTTCTTTTGTATCTACTATTCATCGCTTAAAAAAATAATAAATTCAACTATAGGTCAAATCTACAGCTGCACTCATCACTGCCCCAAGGGTTGTGAAAATATTTACCTAATTTAAGAGAACATAAAAAATGCTTTCATGAAAAACATTTTAAAAGGGGTATGGTTTCAAGAGCATCATTTTAAAAATAGAAAATGGACAGATTTGCATGCCAATTTTGCCCCTCTGCAAAGTGTTCTATCTTTCCCAAAGGAAGATTAACTCATTTAAAGATTAAAATAATGGAAACATTCTAAACAAAAGTTGCTGAAAACAGAAGAAACACACATACACAGTTCAGGAGAGCCTCCCACCATGCCTATATTACCTTTCCTATGTGTATAGTCGAGACTTACCTGCTTTAGAATTAGCTAACGAGCTCAGAAATAAGTTTCTACTAGTTTGAGAATTTGGAAGATACCTATTGTACTTTTTTTACCTTGATATTGTTCAAACAGTGAAGTCAAATAGCTAAAACTTACAGCCAGGAGTTACCACTATTCATAAACAAAACAGAAAAGTAAAGGGCTCATGAGAATTATAAAAATTAAATCTAATGAAATAAGAACATGGATACATTATATTAATTAGACAACATAATTAATACACAAGTGATAGATAACAAAGATGTTTTAATGAAACTGCTTTTGAAATTAACACCCAGCTTTTATAATCAGAAAATAATCTACAAAATACTAACTTACAACAAAATCACCTGTTTGACTATACAAACAAATATTGCACTTACCAGTGGTAAATGCTTCACTGCAGCCAGATATTGCAGCAGACCCTTGGCATGATAAATTGTAGGATGTAAATCTGGATTTGGACTTTGCCACTGTCTATTCAAATCCTCTCCACTTAAAGAACAGCGGTGACTACACATATGTAAACACAATGACAAACACTGGTACCAATAAACTCTTACATACACTTGATTTAATTTTATGATTCTATTCCACTAAATATTTCAAACAGGTATAAATGGTGTGCTCACCAGAATGCATATTATAGTCAGTAAGTAAACATTTATTTAGCATTTGCTATGTGCAAGATCTTGTGTTACATGCATTTAACTGTGGTAAGCTTGCAGTTTTATGTCAAAATTTTCAAGCTATAGGAAAAATTCTCCATTCTGGGGTTTTGTTCCATACACCATAAAATTTACTCATGGTCATATTTTCCATCCTGACTACATAATAATCATTTCTTATGCTAACATTCTGTATTTTGATTGTATCAGTTATTATTAAAAGTGCTATCTGGCCCTCCTTCTAAGAAAGATAAGTACTGTGTATGAAAAGCACACATTCTTACAAAAATTCAAATACATTTTCATTAATCATAGGTATTAAGTATTAAAGCCACTGAGCAAAAATTTAAGCAAATGGTCATAAGGTGATAACAGAAATATAAACAGAATTCTAACTAGTCAATATGTTTCTGAATTAAAACTAGACATAAAATCTCATTTTAGTTCCATAATCATACTACCTAAACAGAAATTATTCTCTTTTTTTAATTCAAAAATTTCCTAAATATGAGAAATATTCATGGTTCTTTTATTGAATAAATAAATATGGTGTCCTCGACTTTGGAGATGCTCATGACAGTTAGGCTAACACCCCCCTTTCAGAAGCATTAAAGAGACCTTGGTCTAATTGACACAGTAAATGAACTGTACCAACTGTAAGCCACCTCCACTTAAAAAGTAACATTCCAGTACTTCCACTCTGAAGAATTCCTACTCATATCAAGAAGAGGTTAGCAGATGGAGCCAATATTCCATATTAGTGGAAAGAGACCCCAGAAGATTCTAAATCTCAAAACAACCTAAGATCATGCCATGTCAAATAAAAAGGACTATAAGACAATGTGCTAAAAATCTTTTTCATATCCCAATACTGTAATTTTTCTAAAACAATTCAAGCAGACATACATTTTATAAAATCATATTCTCATGAATAGATACAGAATTTCTCAAAATATCATAGTACTAATAATATACAAATTATACTTTCATTTAAAAATTTATCAGATTAATTCTTCACTAAATTTGTTTTGTTCTAGAAAAATCACTAGATTTGTTTTTGAAATTAACGTGGATGCTATTATTTCAACAAGTTTATACAGGACAGCCACAACAATCTATAATATTTGTATAACTATTGCTTAACTTACTTTCCATTGATGACACCATCTGGATTTAGCATAGGGACAATTTTAAAAATATAGGATTCTCGTAAGCTCTGAGCAGTAGGGTTATTACTCATGAGATACTCCAATGTTCCTTTCATTACCCAACTTGCATTAGTCTCTCCAGGATGCACCCGAGCAGATAAGAAAACGTAAGGGCGATTTCCTAAAGTAGACATAAAACCTCAAATTAAAATGAACGTCTACTGAAAGTCTGTATGATGTTTGACTTTGGGGCTTTAGAAATATTTCTGCTCAATTGTGAATACTGATATAAAGTCAAAGTAGAACTCACTGTGCACCTACTATATACAAGCACTATACTAGGCCCGCTAGAGAAAACAGATATAAAACCCATATAAGTCATGTCCTACATGAACATAACACATTAAATAGTATTTGAGTCATTTATTTCACAATGATTAATCTAACATATAAAATTAATTTTTTAATATTATCTTGGTTTCATAAAGAACAAGCATCTGGGGAAAATAGATGAAATATAAATTTATTTTTCATAAAGTCATGGAAAAAAGAAGGAAAATATAATCTTATTCCTGTTTTATAGTCGCTATGATAAGCACAGAACAATACGTATATCTGCTCAGAGATTTACAAAGAAAAATATTTTTCACTACACATTTAGATATACAGGGCTACAAAATAACCATTCAGTTCATCTGCTCATATTTTCATAAATAGCAAGCTCTTTCTCTTTCCTGAAAATATTTTACCTTCTTAACAAAATTAGAACAGTTTTCTTATATGTATATATATATTTTTTACCATAGCTGTACATTTGAGGCAACTTTAAAAACATAAATGGCAGGGAAAAACAAGTAGCTATTCAGTACTAGCATCAAAATACTTGATAGGTTTATGGTAGTTTTATTTATAAATAAAATTAATTGTAAAGTCTTAAACTGATGGTATAATTTGTTATACTATACTTTGGGTATGACTTCTAAGAATAAGAACTACAGAATATTAGTATCAAGACACCTCAGAGGTCATCTCAGGCAGCTCCCTCATATGAGGAAACTGAGGCCCAGAAGTGGGCCCGAGCTAGGCAGTAACAGGACCCAGACTAGAACCCAAGACTTCTGATGCCTATTCCTAGTACTAATGCCCTTACAAAATAGTCATGAAGCAAAAAAAAATAAGTAAGAATGATTGGTATTGTGAGTGAAGAAGACAAACTTACTGAATTGACAGATATGTTCATAATAATTAGACTCTGGCATTGCTGTTATAGTCACCAAGGGACAGCTGTTTCCAGACAGGGTTTCACATAACACATCTTTTCGAAAATAGATTTGCTGAGGATTGTGTGCTGATTCCAGTTTTTGAAGATGCATCTTAATAAAAATTTAAAAGCAAAGTATATAATCATTTAAAAACTCCCTATGATAAACAGAAATAAATGCATCCAGATCTTGAACATAACTAAAAGTGAATCAGATTCCTAATCCGTTCTCCGGGGATTAGGGTCCAGATGCAGTTAAATATCAGTATTTGGGAACTTGAGAAAGGGGATAGATACAGTTTGGATACCCTTAATAGTGCGATATAACCAGTGGGGTCAGCGGCAGCAGCCTGTAAATAAGCACATTAGTATTTCTGTAGCAAAGCATATGAAGAGTCACGCTAAGTAGAATCAATATTCTAAATAAGCTCACATCAATTCAGGCCAGGCTTTGCCTGCCAAATGGGTTATGAAAATGCTTTTGGTTTCCAAAGGCTTCTGAATGTTGAAATTTTGTGACTATAGATCTGTTAACGGCAACCTAAAATATGGAGAATGAATATTATGCAGCACAAATTTTTTAACAATCTTTCCTGATCTCAAGATTAATAAAGGCTCATTGTAAAATGTCTGGAAGACACAGAAAGTACAAGAAAAAATTTTAAACACCCATAATTGAATCACCTAGATTACTACTAACAAATGCCAATATATATAAACAAAACTGTAATTACATGTAAGACTTTTTATAATCTGATTTTATCATTTAATAATTTATACATTCACATTGATATTCAAAATTATAAATATTATGCCATATCATTAAACATGTTGACTATATGTCTTTTGAAAACACAAGTTTTAATGGTTTTAGTATATGATCACACCAAAAATAAATTGTTCAATCCCTTATTTTAAAGATACTTAGTTGCTTTCCAAACTTTTGCCTATGTTCATTCACATAATCGTGATTTACCATGTGGTCACTATTTCCGGGCTAGAAACTGTGCCAGGCATTGGGGATACAACAATGAATAAATGGTCCCTACCCTAGAGAAAATATACAGTGCTATGAGAGCTTGAAATAAAGGGAAGGGAGCCTCGCAGAGTCTGGGCAGGGAGGAAAGGTCTTCTAGAAAAAAAATTACATTTAAAGTGAGATCCAAAGGATGAGTGAAATGGATATAAAGTGCACTGTAGGCAGAAGCAAAGCATACAGGAAGACCATGAAATAAGAAAAAAGAAGGACATTTCAAAGAACTGAAGAAGATTCATTATAGCTAGACCAGAAAGGGTAAGAAATCGAGAATTTAACACAGAAGGAAGGGCCCGGTAGACCAGTCCTTCCCAAAGCGTAGTATTTGGTAATTAAGATAACTAAGTGGTATGTGGATAACCTTGAAAAAAATTTTAATAGATATGTATTTTACTGTGAATTAGAAAAAAGTTTAGCACATTAAACCTGTAATTCCACAGATATTAACTTAGGATGAGGATAATCTTTAAACAGTGAATTACTTTAAAGTCTATTTAAAAATAAATATTAAGTAAGTAACAGTTCAAACAGTATGAAGAAATGGCCCAAACTGTGCAAAATAGTGGAGAAATGACTGAATGAGCTACGGTAAGAATTTTAGACTTCATACAAATGGCAAGAGAAATCACTAAGGAACTTTAAGGAGCAGATTTATATGATTAGATTTGCCATCAAAGAGCCCTCTTGCTACAGTGTGATAAAACAGTGATGAAGAGGAAAGGGGATACAAGTGAATTTGGGGACACCAGTTAGAAAGAGGTTGGCATAAGTCCAGGTGAGAAACAATGGTCATGCGTGGAAAAGGTCGTGGTAGTGGGACTGGAAGAAAGTAGGGGCATTTAAAATATACTAAAAAGGTAACATCAGTAAAGGACAGTAACAAATACCATGTAAATAACAACACTATATTTCCGATGCTATGTTATTCAGCACAGAAACATATCGGTTTATACCTTTACTGTAGGTTGGAACCTTACTAAAATAAAGTGAGCCTCATTTAATGTTCTCGGCCTTGACATTTCTTCTGCTCTATGGACTATGTTTTTCTCTCATGTTCTCCTCTCTCATAATTTGGAAGCTTGTTTCTAATCATAGTGTTCCAATTCCTTTCTGGGTAAATTGATCATACGAAGCTTCATGATCCTTGATCATTAGGACAGACATTCTGTTCTGAGTATAAATCTGCCATGCTAATTACTTGAATTTTTTGTTTTACAACGCAAATAATCAAACAATCTCAAAAGAACCCACAAAACAACTCTTATACCCCATATTCTAAGCAATCTGGATCTAGGACTCCATATGAAACCATTAGAAGAAAGGAATTCACAACAGAAAAACTTAAATTGCATATACATTTTCTACTGTTACATTTTCTGTGAGAGTCAATGCTTTTCATTAAACAAGTAGAAATCTCACCTAGTTAAAATTTATAAATTGTGATTTGTAGATTTCTACCCAAAGTGGAAAGTAAAAATCATGTCATATTTCCATAGTATTTCTATTAAATAAAAATGAAGACTACATTCCCATTTTACTTTAATGATTTCAACAAATATTGTATTATTTTCTGAAGTCATCAACCCTGAATCTTTTTCTTATCTTATTTAGATATTTAATTAAAGCAATTTTTCTTCAATTATCTGACACATACACATACAACACAATAATGGTCACAGTACAACTTAATGAGTTCTCACCTGTAAAGTTGAATACGTATATGGATAGTGATAAGCAAAATAGCACACATCATCTTTATGTGGAAAAATGACAGTGAATGTAATTGTATAGTAGGATTTTCCCTTTTGCCCACCTGCAGCAATTGAACTTCTTGAGAAGTGATTTCTGCAACAGAAATGCATGTTTATTCCATCCACACCAAAATTCTGATTTTTCTTGCTACTTTAGTAAACAGAACTTCAGAAAAAAAAAAGAAAACCCATGGTTTGTAAAAAAGTTTAACTTAAATACTCTTAAAAATTAGACTTGGGGGACTTCCCTGGTGGGCTAGTGGTACAGAATCTGCCTTACAATGCAGGGGACGCAGGTTTGATCCCTGGTCACGGAACTAAGATCCCACATGCCGTGGGGCAACTAAGCCCGCGTGTCCTAACTACTGATCTCACGTGCTTCAACTAGAGAGCCTGAGTACCGCAAACTACAGAGCCCACGCGCTCTGGAGCCCGCTTACCACAACTAGAAAGAAGCCTGAGTGCCACAGTGAAAGATCCCGCGTGCTGCAACTAAGACCTGATGCAGCCAAAAATAAATTAAATAAATAATAAATAAATCTCTAAAAAAAATCAGTATGTTGTTTAAAACAAAAATTAGACTTGGTACTAAAAAAGCAGTTAATTGCTATCAGCCAACATCATGACTTTCCACTTCTGGATTTACTAATTAAATAGAGCTACTACTCTATACATCAACAGAAGTTTTAGACCCCCATTCTTTGATAGGCATACACATTACTGGATCCAGGCAGTGATCACCAATGGCTGCTACAACCATTGGATGAAAGGCTGACGGATCAGACGACAATACCTGAATTCACTGATCAATTTTAAAATTACAAAAGAAGAAATAACCAGAGATGATATATTTCCTAATATGATGCAACAGGAATTCCCTGCACCATCTATGAAGTACTCTTGTCAAAAATGAAACCTGAAACTGATAAAGCTTCTACATCTAACTATGAGTTGATAGGAGATTGGTGAGATAGAAGAATTCATTAACACCACAGGAATGCAATCAGCAAAATCCACAATGCGGAAAATCCTGCATGACAAATGATCTAATTTCTTCAATAAATAAAGGAGAAATTTAAAAATAGAGAAGAAGGAAGCCTATAAATTAAGAGACTTAAAGGACATACGTGTGATCCCTTGCTTGGTCTGATTTAAACAAACCAACTATAAAGTAACATTTATGAGACAAGTAAGTCCGAACATTGACTGGATATTTTATCATATTAAGGAATTTTCTTAGGTGTGACAATGGCCTTGTGGTTAGATTGTCTTAAATATGTATCTCAAAAAGACAAAGACCTTTGAAGTATTTATGGATAAAATATATCTGGAAAAAAATAAGGATAAAATATGTCTTAAAAAATTCAGTGTGGAGGTAGGGGTGAAAGTATAGCTAAAATGAAACCATGTGTTGATAATTGTTGAAACTCAGTGATGAATACATGGGGCCTCATTATTCTATTATCCGCTTTTGTAAATGTTTGGAGATTTCCATAATAAAAAGTTTTTAAACCTACATATTACTTTCCAGACTTTAAATATCATTGAGATATGATGACCTAAAGATGCTTTGGTCTATCAACTTCATTTCTAAAATTCCAAATCACCTTGTATTATTTAAGCCATGAACTGAAGAAAAGCCATGGCCTACAGATTACTTATTCATGCACACGGACATTCAAGGTAGATCACAACCTTAGAACCACCCTGGGATCAGACCTTCTAATATAATCTTATAAAAATCAAGCTTGCTATTAATGAAAATAAAAGAACCCTGACGTAAAAGAATGGTAGAGTCTTCATTAACTTAGCCACTACATCTTGAATAGATACTCAATGACAAGGTGCTAAGAGTTGAGGAAAATGCAAAATAAGGTCCGGAAGTAGATCCTGCCAACTCTTTCACTCCAAAAGCTTAACATCTAATTGTGGAGGTATTTATGTCACCACATTACAGCTACATGGCATTTTATAGGTTATATTCACTCACATACTCGTGGAAAGTAGTTTTATTCTCATTTTACAGATGAGACAAACAAGTATCAAAGGACAGTGCAAAAATAGTAGTTTTTAATCCCCACTATCTGATTTCAAGCTTGAGGAAAGCAACTAGAACAGTGCTTGTTACATAGAAAGTGGTTAATAAATATCTGTTGAATTGGCCTGAATTCCAATTCCAGATCTGGAAGTAGCCAAAAGAAAAAATAAAAACTAAACAAACAAAAATCCTTGCCATCACTCCTTACATAAAAAAAGAAAAACCACCTGAGATGCTATGACGATTCACTTTACAGTGTGAAAAAGAAAAGCATTCATTGATTGATGATTTCTATTGTGCAAAAGAAAAAGCATGAAAGAAATACTTTTTGAAAAACATTGTTTCACCCTTTAACAATTTAAATCATTCTGCCAAAATCTAACCAAGCACTTCCCAGATAATCACTGCTCCACTCCAACTTATAAGAGATAAATGATAAAGTATATTTATATTAGCCTACCATTAAAAGAAATATGAAATTCATTCAGGTGAAGAAGAATTACATATAACCTTATGCTTCTTTCTCTCATTTATTTACTATTTATTTTGCTAATAAAATGGGGAAAACCCTACTGAGATTAATTCCAAGGAACGATTTCTTTCTTAGAAAGCAGTAGCACTTAAGATCTAGGTTTTTCCAAAACCCTATCTAAACCATTAAAAACAGTTTAATTTTAGAATTCTTCTTCTTCTAACGGATAAAACTAAAAGAGAAGGAACATTAGTGCTAGTTAAGCACAATATAAAATATAAAAAGTCAAAATCCACTAAACAGAAATGCCAGGATTAAGATTAATAACAGAGAAAAACAGGGATGTCAAGTGCATTCAATAGTGGATAGAAGAATGTATTACATGCAGAAACAGTAAACATGGGAAGCAAGGCATATGATAATCCTAGATCACTTAGTCATGAATTGAAGAATAATCCAATTATTCCACTGAAGCAATAAATGATTTCTAGCACTTATTTTAACTTGATAAATAGATCACCTATTTGAAGTCAAAGTTGAACTGTGAAAGCAGGAGTAATGTAATTGTGGAATACATCTCCAAGTAAAATATTTTGGAAGTTAAAATGAGGTAAACATTTGTGTGCAGAAGAGAAAAGAATTACACTTAATATCACCAGAATAATAAAAAAAAACACTGTAAATTATTTCCTAGAGTTTCTAATTTCAGTCTTACTCAATGAAGTTTCCAGAGTTTTAAAGCTAAAAAAGTTGAGAACACATCTAAGTGGGGGAGGCAAGATTTGGACCTAAGTCTGTCATCTGTCTACAAAACACGTTTTATTTCCACTAAATATACCCCCATAATGGATCTCAAATTTTTTAAAACTCTGTTGGAAGTAATACTAAACCATATCACCAAGTTCAAAGAACAAAATAACTTTTTATCTTTGAACTGAAATAAGATGAATTAATATTTCCTTCTGTAAACTGATGTCCTATTACTGTCAGAATACTTACTTATAGTAACAAATGTCAGTCCCCACACGAATCCACCATGGTCTAGCATTTAACGCTTCCTGAACCGAATACATGAGTGGTTGCATACCTTTGACAGAGAGAAAAAAAAGAGAAAATTCTTTTCAGAATTTTTGAGTTAAAAATTAATCTTGCCGTTGTAGAAAGCACCAAACATTCAGAAAAGCTAAAAGAAAATACATTTTGGTTTTTCAGTATGCACTTAAAAAATCTGAGATCTTTCTTTAAAATCTCCTAAATCAATCAATGATATGTTTCATTTCTAGTTTTAACTAAAATGGAGTTACAACTTCAATGAGTGAAAAGTCATTAAACATTTTTCTATTATCTTTTCTATATTAGATCAATTATATACATTATAATTATAATGTATAATTATATATATTAAAATTATATATATGTAATACATATTACACTAAAAATTATACATATATTCCTTATAACAAGTGAAAGAGACAAAAATATATATTAAATTAAGTATGATCACCCCTCTAACTCTCCATAGATTCCCATCTATACCAAGGTAAGGAAAACAATGCCACTAAAATGGCATGACTGTTTTCTTCCTCAGCCTTCTCCATACAAATGGGTGTTTATAGCATGGAGAAGGAGAGAAGGGATGAGGAGGAAGAGGGACTGTTAACAAAAACAGAATTAAATATATAGTATATTTTCTTAGGTAGTTTTAGAAATATACTTTCCACATGCACTTTAAAGTCATTTTAAAGGTTTCTAGGTTTCTAACCGGAATTAATGAAATTCATATGTTAATTTTGGAAAGGTTGACAATTTTTACTGAGATCTCGTTCAACTTTCATTTCTTCATTTTCTTGCTACAGAACCATTATGTTAAACTTATCTCTGAGTATTTTTATTAGTCTTTAATAGTCTCTTGGGTTTTCTAGGCATACAAATCATATCATTTGTAACTTAAAATATTTTATCTCCTCTTTTAGTATTTATAACAGTTACTTTATTTTCTACTTTTATTATATTTAGAGAAATGAAACCACCTCAAAAATGATTCTGAATATAGTGGTAAGAATAAAACACTGTCTTGATAATTTCAATCAAAATACTTTGCCATTCAATGCAATTATTTGCCTATTGTTTTTTAACAAATCAACTTTATCTTATTTAAATAATAGAAAGAGCTAACACTGAATAATTTCTATGTGCCAGAGACTGCTCTAAGCATTTTTACATACGTTAAGTCATTAAATCCTCACAACAACCCTCTGTGGTAGGTGCTATGATTATTCCTATAACTGGAGCAGTTTCTCCCATAATTCTTATTACATTTAAGTGTTTTTAATCATTTCATTAAATGCCTTTTCAGCATCCAGTAACAGAATCACATGGCTTTTCTCCTTTGGCCTCTTGATGCAATAAATAGATAGATTTCCTATTGTGAACTATCCTTGCATTCCAAGAAAATGCTATTCTTTTACTCCTGTATGATTAAATTAGCTAAATCTCATTTAGAATTTCTGTATTTAAAAATTGGTCTTTAAAAACAAATTACCTTTACCAAGCATTGGTATAATATTATACTAGCTTCAGAAAAACATATTAAAACGCTGCCCATCACTTATTAGAATAAAAGTAAAATCTATTTTTTTAGAAGTAAATATAATTTAGCTGGAATATCATCTTGATATGGTGACTGATAAATACATTTTTTATTTCCTTTTCAACAGTTACAGTCTGTTCAGAATCTTTACTTTTTTCAATCAATTCCAGTATTTCTATGTTTTGTCTATCTCTATCTCATTATTTTCGGCATTTTAAAAAATTCTCTATCCTTTTGGTTTTATTTTTTGTTTTTCTAATATCTTGAGTACTTATTTTTTGAGTACTTAAAAACGGAGTACTTGAGCAATAACTTATTTTCAGTCTTTTTTTATTTTAAATAATGCAGTTATTAAAGGCATTCAACTTTCCTCCAAATACCAGTTTAGCTATGTCCCATAGGTCTATAAAGTGTTCTCCTTTGCTATACTTTCTAGATCAGAGCCATCCAACTAAACTTCCTGCCAGAATGGAAATGTTCGATATCTGCACTGTCCAATGTGGCAGCCACTAGGCATGTGTGGCTATTAAGCACAGGAAACAAGCCTAGTGCCACTAAAGAACTGAATTTTAAATTCTCACAATAACTGTCTTCTAATCAGGTTGTAATTCTCGGAGCTTTTGGTCTACCTATGTGGGTGCCATGTGGTTATGGCTGTTGTATTGTATAAGAGGTTAGTGTTCTGCATAGCAAATGAAACCATCAACAAAATGAAACAGCAACCTAACAAATGGGAGAAAATATTTGCAAATCATATATCTGATAAAGGGTTAATATCCAAAATATATGAAAAACTCATACAACTCAATAGCAAAAAAACACACAATCTAATTGTAAAGTGGACAGAGGATCTGAACAGACATTTTCCAAAGAAGATATACAGATGGACAACATGTACATGAAAAGGTACTCAACATCACTAATCATCAGGAAAATGCAAATCAAAACCACCATGAGATATCACCTCATACCTGCTAGAATGGCTATTATCAAAAAGACAGAAAATAATAAGCATTGGTGAGACTGTAGAGAAAAGAGAACCCTTGTGCACCGTTGCTGGGAATGTAAATTGGTGGAGTCACTATGGAAAACAGTATGAAGGTTCCTCAAAAAATTAAAAATAGAACTACTGTTTGATCCAGCAGTTCTACTCCTGGGTATTTACCCTAAAAAACTAATTCAAAAAGATATGCACCGCTCCCCACATGCTCATTGCACCATTACTTACAATAGCCAACACATGGAAGCAACTTAAATATCCACTGATAAGTGAATGGATAAAGAAGATGTGGTATGTATATAATGTATGTATGAGTGTGTGTGTATATGTGTGTGTACATAGTGGAATGTTATTTAGCCATAAAAAAGGAATCCTTGCTATTTGCAACAACATGGACAGGCCTTGAGGGCATTATGCTAATAAGTAAGACAGAGAAAGACGAATACTGTATGATCTTGCATATGTGTGGAATCTTAAAAAAAACAAAAACCCAAACTCATAGATACAGAGAACAGAATGGTGGCTGCCATAGGCAGGGGCTGGAGGGGTTGGTAAAGTGGTCAAAAGGTATGAACTTCAGGTTATAAAACAACTAAGTCATGGTGATATAATGTACAGCATGGTAACTATAGTTCATAATACTACAGTGTGTATTTGCAAGTGGCTCAGAGAATAGATCTTAAGAATTCTCATCACAAGAAAAATAAAGTGTAGTGATGGATGTTAACTAGACTTACTGTAGTGATCACTTCACAATATATACAAACATTGAATCATTATGTTGCACACCTGAAACTAACACAATGCTATATGTCAATTATATCTCAATGGGGGGGGAGATTTGCAATTATTATAGCATCTTCAAGGACTGCAACTTGTAAATACACAATATCCAGTCAGCGCTTTTAACCCTGAATTATTCTTTGTCTGACATTATTAATATTACCACTTTTCCTTTATTTGCATTTACCTAGTTTATCTCTGCCCAATCGTTTCTTTCAACTTTACTTTATCATTTAATTAATAAACACACACACACATATTCTCTGACCCTACAAATTGTATAATTTTTGATATCTGATTTTTGAGGACATTTTGGCTCATTCATAGTCAGTAATGGCAGACAAACATTTCATTTCATTCCTTCCATCTTACTTTCTTTCTACTATTCATTAATTTTTTTTTCCTTCTTTACAACTTATTTCACTTGCTTGGTTACATTTTTCCACATTTCCTTTTCTTCTTCTATCATTTGAAAGCTTTCTTTTGTGTTTCTCAATTCTATTTCCCATCCTAATAGTTATGATTAACTGATATTTCTCTAGTATACTATTATCATATTAAATAACTAAGCAATCCCATCAAGACACATTAGCTTTCACTTCTCCCATATCACCCCTTTTAGAACATTTTCACTTAACACATTTTATAAATTTCAAGTCTTCCATCTTGAGATCTTTTTCCTCATTTATTTTTCTCAGAGGGGGTTCAGGGTAGCAGGTTTTCTGAATTCTACATATACACAAACATGCAGTTTGTTGGCCGTGACAAACAAATGACAGATTTTGCAAAAGACATTTGGCGCTCCTCTAGCTTCTAGCACCACAGATGAGAGTCCAACACTAAACTAATTTTTTCACACGCAGAACAACATAGTGATCAAGAGCATGCAGTCTGTAACCAGACTACCTGGGTTTGAATTCCCACTTTACCACATGCCACATGCATGATCCTGGTCAGATTACTAAACCACTCATGCCCCCTTTTTCTCTTCTGTGGATAACAACCATGCTAGGTTGGTTTGTTGTGTGGATTAAGAGTATCACATGTGTTAGCACTTAAAGAAGGCCTGGAACATGATAAATTTTCAATAAACATTAGCTGCTGTTATTATCAATATTATTTAAGTACTGTAACCAGTTCTTTTAAAGTGGAAGTATGTTAAGATTTTCTCTTTATATCTGAAACTCAGGTATTTCACTGATACGTATAAAAGATTCCTGTCTTCCTTATTTCTTCCTAGGAGTCAGTGAGGCATTTCAATCCGAAACTTCAACCTCTTCCAGGCACACAAAACTCATAATAATGGTTAATTATAGCAAGGTGGAAC
Organism: Monodon monoceros; assembly: GCF_005190385.1. NCBI lineage: Eukaryota > Metazoa > Chordata > Mammalia > Artiodactyla > Monodontidae > Monodon > Monodon monoceros. Next base: position 30,261,102 of record NW_021703782.1, on the reverse strand, counting down.
AAGGTTCAGGCTGAAGTCAAAGGGCATAAAAGATTTATCTGAAGTGTTCTAATTTTATAAAAGACAATGTATTCTCTTATTACTTTTAAAATGATGGTTAATTCTGGTCACAGTGAAGGGAGCTATATTTGGAAATTCTGACTATAATGAAAACCATCTTAACAAAATAGGTTGCCCCAGTAAGAATAAATCAAATGAGGTAACTCAGATTGAATAAATCACAGTCTACTCAACCTGATACAGAAAGGCCATATTTGAGTAACTGATTTAATCATTAGCCAAAGGATAAACTTTTACGTGTATAAAATAAATACATGAAGAACTGTCAAGCCTGTCACTTGAATACAGACAATCAAAATATTAAACTGCCGGAGTGAAACCAACATCCAATGGCAATAGCCTCTAATAATATCTATGTAAAGGCTTAAGTTGTGCTGAGTACATGCTCAGTAACAAGTGCAGATGCAATGAAAGACAAGGTGTTTTAGGCCCTAATCATCAAATGTATTGTGAATCACAGACCCAAAATTTTCAAGTTGAAGCTAACACCATCGTTTAACAGATGAGGGGGAGCTTGAATAACCTGAAGGTACCTATCACAAGCTGCATATATGTTATCAGTAACTGTACAGAGAAAAAAACACATGCTTCTGATATGGCTGGTATCATAGCAGAGCCATACTAAAAACAGGAAGATGAGATTCTTGGCCTGGAGGGTAATGGTAGCCACTTTAATCAGAATCACTCCACACATCCTCACCAAGAACAAATAAATAAATTCAACAAGTAGCACAAATAAAAACTACACACGCCCAGGCCTTCGGCATTACTGGAAGACAGAATATAACAGACTTCAAGTTGCCTTTATGCAGAAAAATGGGCAAAGATATACCACAGAAGTGGAAACAATAAAGGAGGGATTGAAATCATGAGCTCAAAGTAGATTGCAGGCTAAAAAATACTAAGTGACACGAAGAAGGAATTTTATGAAGTCACAATTCACAGTGAAAATATAGCAAGACGTAATATCTATGCACCAGATAAGACCAACCTCTTATATAAGGCAGAAACTAGAGGAAATACAGGAGAAGTATTAGAAACATACTACTGATAGCAGATGCTAACACTCCACTCTCAGTACAAGTCAGACTGATTAAACAAAAATTAAGAATATTTATATAAGTCTAAATACCATAATAAGGCAAATCTTATATAGATATGTTGAACACTGTATCCTGATAGTAGAGAATATACCTTCTTCTAAGAGCATGTGGAACATTCACAAAAATTGACTATATATTAGGTCAAAAGGAAATGTCAGTTCCATAAAAGAGAAATATTACAAACAAAACTCTCTGATCACCATGTAATAAAACTAAAAATTAAAATCAAAATGAAAAACAAAACAAAAAGGGAGGATACCCATGCAGAGGCAAGGGAGACAGGTTGACTTGGGTGTCAGATCTTGAAAGGGGTGAGGAGGGCATCTGCCCGAAAGTGCAAAGGACAGACTGTTATGTACACTGGAACTGATCAAATAAATAAATATATTAAGAATAGTAGAAGCCAAAATTCTCCATGTTGGAGAAGGAAGTTGTAAATATGGAAAGAAAACTAGAATAAATCCTGTGCAAGTGAAGGTATCAGTGTAACTTCATGGAGATACTGTGTGTGTGCTTATGTGTGTGTTTGTGTATAACATGCACACACAAAAATAAACATACACATACGTATAACTTACTACCAATGAAAATTTCTATATAAACGCTTGTATATACAAATACATATTCCCTAGCTCTGTCCATGGACAGGTCCAATAACAATGTACACACTATGCATACAGATCTTATTTTAAAAATACCATTCTCCAAACCAGGGCTCTTTGAAGAAATGACTGTTGAAAGGCAAGATGAGCCCTGAGCATCCTGTGCCAAAAAGCAAGGACACCTATAAAGAATGACGGGGACATGTCAAAAGAACACACAATGCAGCATGAAGAGATCCCAATGGCCAAATCCTGGGCAATTTAAACATCAAATAATGATAGCAACAAATTACAACCCACTGAGTAAAACAGTAACCAATTCTACACTGATATTAACATGTAAAATACTTACTAACTACAAAGAGAAAAAAGGTAACTTTACAATGGAAAAGTCTGGCAGACACCAACTTAATCAAGTGAATAAATTATTACTATCAGTAATAAAACAAAATCCTGGGTCACCAAAACACAATGTCACTTCTGTGATGTTCCTCCCGAAGATGCCTAACTTAAATCAAATCATGAGGAACATAAGACAACTCCAAACTGAGAACCATTCTACAAAATAAGTGCTATAATTTTCAGAAGTGTCAAGGTCATGAACATTAAAGACTGCAAAACTGTTCCTGACTAAAATAGTCTAAAGAGACTTGACAACTAATTTACAACATGTGGTTTGAGCTGAATCCTTGTGCTATTAAGGTCATTAATGAGAAAATAGGTGAAACTTAAATGGGGGGGGGGCTCTAAGGATTAGATGGGATTCATATATCAATGATAATTTCCTGATGTTGATAGCTATCCCATAGTTACATAGAAAAATGCCATGTTTGCACAAAATACACTGAAAGTGTTCTAGGGTGATGGGGCATCACTTTCGAAGCCCAACATGTAGATAAAGGGTATAACTTTTCTGTAAGTTTGAAATTATTTCAAAAACATATTTAGAAAACGATGATCATAAACTGAACTACCGTCTTCTTGACATATATTTTGTGCGTGGCATTTTATGTTCCTAATAGGATCTTCATAGTTCATTCATCCATTGCCTCATTTACTTAATAACTATTTACTGAACATCTACTAAATGCCTTACTATAAATAACAGTGGTCAGCAACAGATACTGTCCCTGATCTTGTGGAATATACAAACAATTTGCGGGGAGGGGCACATAGAGAGGAAAGGTATTAATCAGCCCCATACAAAAACAACATAAAACTGTGAAGAGCGCCCTAAAAGGAAAAAATTACAAGCAACATTTATCAAGGGGACTAAGCCAGTCTGGGGAGTCAGGGAAGATTTCTTTAGTCAAGAAATAGCTCAACTTCCAAGTATGGAATTAACTAATGTGAGCAAGGTGGGAATGCTACAGAATTGACTCCAAAATGCTATTTTGTTGCCTGGTTCCACATATGTTCAATTTATATAAGAGAGTGGTTAAAAATCTTCATATATCTGGAAGATATGGGGGAGGAAGGGCAGGGGGAGAAAGAGGGAGCTTGTGACTAAAGCTCTAAGTTACTAAAACGCAAGACTGCCATCTAGTGGTAATTTGAGCAAACCCCTCTCAGGTAAGGGGGGGGCCAAGAAGGGGGAGGGAGTGACGGATTACAACAGATATATCAGTAGTATATAGTGATATAAATTCTCATATACAAATTTACAAGTAAGATCATTCATTGTGAGAAAACTAAGAAAACTAATATTTAATAGAATCACCTAAAAATTCTCCAAGAAAAGGGCAACTGGTGAAACAAAAGAAACTATAATTCTGCTCTTTCTTGAGGGACACTGACAAAGAACAAGACCTCTATTGGGCACATCTGCTAGAAGAACCGACATTTAAATACTTCCCCAAGCAGCATGTCCCAATTGGGGAAAATTTTTTTTTTACAATTTCCTAATTAATATTATTTCCTGACTTCAATCATGCATGGCAATTAAATAGATTCTTCCCGCTGAAGGTGTTTCCACTGCAAATATCTTCAGTCATCATTACATCCCTGAAGTGAATTCAATATGAATCTCATGACAATTAACATTAACCACATAGTTGGTTATCATTTCTTAAAATGTTGAATTCTAATTTACTAAAATATTGGTCTCTCCCTTCTTCTAACTCTATTGATGTTCAGACAAACCAAGATTTGCTGTATGTTGCATTACCCTAACAAATCTAATAGTAGAGTTCATTTGAAAATTACATCTACCTAACAACTCTTTCTACAGCTTCTACCAACCTCCTAGTTAAATACTTACAAGTATAGGAAAATAAAAGACTCACAACAGACAACTTCTTGTCAGAATCTGGGAGGAATCTCTACTAAACTTAAGACAGATGGAGCAGGACTGAAAGAAATCCAGTACAGAATATGCCTCACAATCTATTTTTATATATACATATTTTGGTTCCCCATAGCTAAAAGAAGTATTGTACTACACCTTGTAGGCCCTTAAAGAATAACACATAAAGAAAATAAAGGACAGCAAAAATAGAAAACATTAAAAAAGTATCAATTATAAAAAGAATTTTAAATAGGTTAAAATCACATTTTAAAAGGCAAGGGTCGAACAAAATGCAACCTCTATTTACAAAAACAATCAGCAAAGATGTATCAAACAAATTCAAATCAATATAACATAAAATACAATTCCGGGGCTTCCCTGGTGGCACAGTGGTTGAGAGTCCACCTGCCGATGCAGGGGACACGGGTTCGTGCCCTGGTCCGGGAAGATCCCACATGCCGCGGAGCGGCTGGGCCCGTGAGCCATGGCCGCTGAACCTGTGCGTCCGGAGCCTGTGCTCCGCAACAGGAGAGGCCACAACAGTGAGAGCCCCGCGTACCACAAAAAAAAAAAAAAAATTCTGGGCAAAAGATACTGAATGGAATGAATGTGACTATTTTATACTGTTAATGGGTATACACAAAAGGAACAGGAAAAGTTATAAATGTCTATGTGCCAAATGATACAGCATTAAAATTGAAAAAAATATGTATATATTTTAAATACCTCATTTTAAATGAGGTATTGACAGAAACATAATAGAAGTGAAAGACTGTTGGGTTTTCTTAAGCCTTGGGCAAGTAGACAAGATAAAAAATAAAAAGGATACAGAAAACTGAATAAACAAATTTATAACAATAAACTTAACAATGTATGTTAAATTATGTTGCCAACAAAGAATACATATTTTCCAAGAACCTGTGAACACTAAAACTGATCAGATATTAAGCCATAAAAATTATTTCAAATCATAAATTTCACATCTATGAATAAAACTGATTAAAATTTGAATGCAATGAGAAAAATTATAGCCAAAATAATTTAACCAACGAAAAATATAACAAACCCTTTTCTAAATAATTCTTGAGCCAAAAGGGATACCAAAACCAAACACAATTAGAAGCCATCTAGAAAATTACAAGGAGGTCTTAGTATCAAAATCTGGAGGGGAGGGGATACAAAATTAAGTTGTAATCGAGAACAAATCCAAAACCTAAACCCTTGCAGGAGACTTCCCAACATGGCAGAGTAGAAGGACCCTGAGCTCACCTCCTCTCAGGGGCACACCAAAATCACAGCTATCTGCAGAACCACCTATGAAAAAGACTAGAACCTACCAGAAAAGATCTTCTACAACTAAAGATATAAAGAAGAACCACAACGAGACGGGTAGCAGGGGGAGAGTCATGGTAGAGTCAAGACGCATGCCCCTCAGTGGGCAATCCACAAACAGGAGAATACCATTGCAGAGGTTCTCCCCAGGGAGCAAGGGGTCTAAGCCCCACATGAGGCTCCCTAGCCCAGGAGTCCTGTGCCAGGAAACAAGCCTTGAGAATGTTTGGCTTTGAAGGCTAGCAGGGCTTAAATTCAGGAGGGCTGGAGGGCTGTGGGAAACAGACTCTACTCCTAAAGGACACACACAAAATCTCACACGTTCCAGGGCCCAGGGAAAAAGAAGTAATTTGAAAGGAGCCTGGGTCAGACCTAACTGCTGATCTTGAGAAGTCTCCCAGAGAGGAAAGAGGCAACTGGAGCTCACCCTAAGGACACAGACACTGGGGGCTGCCATCTTTGGGTGCTCGTTCTATCAGACACTGGTACTGGCAAGTATCACTGTGGAATCCTCCCTCTAGCTTATTAGCCCCAGGACCCCAGGACTCAACAGCCTGTAGTCATCAGTTCTGTGACACCTGAGGCCAAGCAACTAACTGGGCCAAGACATACCCCCACCCACCAACAGGCAGGCTGCCTTAAGAACCCCTGAACACGGCTGTGCCCACCAGAGGGCCCAGGACCTGGCCCCACACACCAGTGTGCAGACACTAGATCTGGGACCCCCAGGGCCCTACAGGCAGAGATTCCAAGACCCAACTCCACCTACCAGCAGGAAGCTGACACTGGCCTCAGGACCAGCCTCACATAGCACTGGACAGGCACCAGCCCCAGGACCCACTGGGCCCAGCCCCTGCCCCAAAACAAGCCTGCTCTAGCCTCAAGACCAGTCTCACCCACCAGTGGGCACTCACCAGCCCCAGGACAACCTCAGCCCTGAAGCCTGCCAGGGCAGGACCCAGCCCAACCACTAGCAGGCCAGCACCAGACCTGGGACAGTTGGGCCCTAGTACCAGCAAGCCAAGACAAGTTTCAGGACACCCCAAACCCTGCAGCCAGCTGTATCAGGAACCAGCCCCACCCTCCAGTGGTCTGACACCAGTTCTGGGACCCCTGGGCCCTCTAGCCAGACCCCAGGACCCAGCTTGGCTTGACAGTAAGGCCAAAACCAGCTCCAAGACCTGGCTTCAGCCACCAGTAAGTGAGCACTGGCCCCAGGATCTCCTGGACCCCAACTCTGTCCACCAGTGAGCCAGCACTAGCCCTAAGGCTCCCTGGGGTTCCACAGCCAGCCACCTCACAACCCAGCCCTACCAATCAGTGGCTGGCAGCCTCCACACAAGGCAGGGCTTGGCAACCAACCAGACCAGGGGCCAGCCACACCTACCAGTCCACCCACAGTGGTCAGCCCACCACAACAGAAGGACCCAAAAAACCCATATAGGAGGCACCACTAGAGCACACAGTTCTAGTGACCAGAGAGAAGTACACAGCTGGGGCACATAGAACACCTCCTACTAAAAGGTACTTTTCTAAGGTGAGGAAACACAATCAACATACCAGATACATAAAAACAAAAACAGCAACTTAGGCAAAATAAGTTGACAGAGGAACACGTTTCAAATGAAGGAATAAGATAAAACCCCAAGAGAAGAACAACGTGAAGTAAATATAGGCAATCTACCCAAGAAAGAGTTCAAGGTAATGACCATAAGGGTGATGAAAGAACTCAGGAGAAGTAAAGATGCACAGGGCAGAAAATTATAAGTTTTTAACAAAGAGTTGGAAAGAACACAATAAATGAAACAAAATTTACACTATAAGGAATCAATAGAAGACTAAATGATACACAGGAAAAGGATCAGCAACCTGGAAGACAAGAATAGTGGAAATCACTGACGCTGAACAGAAAAAAGAATAAAAAGAAATAAGGACAGTTAGAGATCTCTGGGGCAACATCGAGCATACTAGGATTCACATTATAGGGGTCCCAAAAGGAAGAGACAAAGGAGCAAATAACACATTTGAAGAAATAACAGCTGAAAATTTCCCTAACCTGCGAAAGAATACAGACATCCCAGTGCAGAAAGCACAGAGAGTCCCAAACAGGATCAACCAAAAGAGGACCACACCAAGACACAATGTTATTAAAATGGCAAAAACATTTTAAAAGGAGAGAATATTAAAAGGAGCAAGGAAAAAGCACTAAGTTACATAAAAGGGAACTCCCATAAGACTATCAGCTGACTTTTCAGCAGAAACTCCGCAGGCCAGAAGGGAGTGGCATGATATATTTAAAATGATGAAAGGGAAAAACCTACAGTCAAGAATATTCTACCTGGCAAGGCTCTCATTCTGATTTGATGGAGAGATCAAATGTTTTGCAGACAAGCAAAAGCTAAAAGAGTTCAGCACCAACAAACCAGCTTTACAAGAAATGTTAAAAGGACTTCTCTAAGTGAAAAAGAAAAGGCTACAACTAGGAACATGAAAATTATGAAAGGAAAAAGCTCATCAGTAAAGGCAAACGTACAGTAAAGGTAGTAAAACAACATGTACAGAGCTAGTAGGAAGGTTAAAAGACAAAAGCAGTAAAATAAGCTATACCCACAATAAGCAGTTAAGGAATACACAAAACAAACAGATGTAAAATATATATGGTATCGAAAATGGTAATTGTGAGGAGAGAAGAGTACAAATACATGGTTGTTACAATGCATTTGAAATTAAGAGATCAACAACCTAAAATAATCATGTATATAAATATAGATTGCTACATATAAACCTCATGGTAACAACAAAACAAAAATCTATAATAGATACAGACACAAAAGAAAAAGGAATCCAAACATAACACTAGAGATAGTCATCAAATCATAGGGGAAGAGAACAAAAAAAAAAAAGAAACAAAAAAGACCTACAAAAACAACTCCAAAACAATTAACACAGTGGCAGTAAGTACATAAGTATCAATAATTACTTTAAATATAAATAGAATAAATGCTCTAATCAAAAGACAGAGAGCAGCTGAATGGATGCAAAAACAAGACCTGTAATATATGCTGTCTACAAGAGACTCACTTCATATCCAAAGACACAAACAGATTGAAAGTGAGGGGATGGAAAAAGGTATTCCACACAAATGGAAATCAAAAGAAAGCCAGGGTAGCAATACCTGGCAAAATAGATTTTAAAACAAAGACTGTGACGAGAGACAAAGAAGGATATCATATAATGATAAGGGGATCAATCCAAGAAGAAAATATAACAATTACAAATATATATGCACCCAACATAGGAGCACCTAAACACAAAGAGCAAATATTAACAGACATAAAGGGAGAAATCAACTATAACACAATATTAGTAGTGGACATTAACACCCACTTACATCAATGGACAGATCATCCAGACAGAAAATCAATAAGGTAACACTGCCCTTAAATGACACATTAGAGCAGATGGACTTAATAGATATATATATAGAACACTCTGTCCAAAAGCAGCAGATAACACACTCTTTTCAAGTGCATATGGAACGTTCTACAGGATAGATCACATGCTAGGCCACAAAACAGGCCTCGGTAAATTTAAGAAAATTAAAATAATATCAAGCATCTTTTTTGACCACAATGCCATGAGACTACAAAAAAAAAAAAAACCTACCAAAAGCACAAACACATGGAGGCTAAACAATATGCTCCTAAACAACCAATGGATCACTGAAGAAAAAAAAAAAAACTTGGAGACAAATGAAAACAAAAACACAATAAATCCAAAATCTATACTATGCAACAAAAGCAGTTCTAAGAGGGAATTTTAAAGCAATACAGCTTACCTAAGGAAACAAGAAAAATCTCAAATAAACAACCTAACTTTAAACCAAAAAAAAAAACACCTAACCTTACACCTAAAGGAAAAAGAACAAACAAAACCCAAAGTTAGTAGAAGGAAAGAAATCATAAAGATCAAGAATTAATAAAATAGAGACTAAAAAAAACAACAGAAAATATCAGTGAAACTAAAAGCTGGTTCTTTGAAAAATTAAACAAAATTGATAAACTTTTAGCCAGACTCATAGAGAAAAAAAGAGGGCCCAAATCAATAAAAATCAGAAATAAAAAGGGAGAATTTATAAGCAACACCACAGAAATAAAAAGAATCATAAGAGATATGCCAGTAAAATGTACAAACTAGAAGAACTGGACAAATTCCTAGAAATGTACAATCCCCCAAGATTGGACCAAGAAGGAATAGAAAACATAAACAGAGCAATTACCCATAATGTAAGTGAATTAGTAATTTAAAAACTCCCAAAAAACAGAAGTCCTGGACCAGATAGCTTCACAGATGAATTTCACCGAACATTTAGAGAAGAGCTAACACCTATCCTTCTCAAACTATTCTAAAAAGTTGCTAAGGAATACTTCTGAAATCATTCTATGAGGCTAGCATCACCCTGACACCAAAATCGGACAAAGAGATCACAAAAAAAGAAAATTACAAGCTAATATCACTGATGAACATAGACTCAATAATCCTCAACAAAATATTAGCAAACAAAACAACAATATGTTAAAAGGAGACCGTATACCATTATCAAATGGGATTTATTGCAGGGATGCAAGGATGGTTCAATATCCACAAATCAATCAATGTGATACACCACATTGACAATTGAAGAATAAAAACAATATGATCATCTCAAAAGATGCAGAAAAAGCTTTTGACAAATTTCAACATCCACTTATGATAAAATCTCTACAGGAAGTGGGTACAGAGGGAACATACCTCAACATAATAAAGGCCATATATTATTAGCCCACCGTTAACATCATACTCAATGATGAAAAGCTGAAAGCATTTCCTCTAAGATCAGAAACAAGACAAGGATGCCCACTCTCCTCACTTTTATTCAATATAGTATTAGAAGTCCTAGCCACAGCTTTCAGATAACAAAGAGTAATAAAAGGAATCCAAATTGGAAAACAGAAAGTAAAACTGTCATTGTTTGCAAATGACATGATATTATATAGAAAATCCTAAAGACGCCACCAAAAAACCACTAGAACTCTTCAATGAATTCAGTAAAGTTGCAGGATTCAAAATTAATATATAGAAGTCTGTTGCATTTCTATACACTAACAACGAACTATCAGAAAGAGAAATTAAGGAAACAATTCCATGTACCAATGCATCAAAAAAGAATAAAATACCTAGGAATAAACCTACCTAAGGAGGTAAAAGACTTGTACTCAAAAAACAAAAGGACACTGATGAAACTGAAGAAGACACAGATGGAGAGACACATCATGTTCATGGATTGGAAGAATCAGTATTGTTAAAATAACCATACTACCCAAGGCAATCTACAGATTTAATGCAATCCTTATCAAAATACCAATGGCATTGTTCACAGAACCAGGACAAATAAATTTTAAATTTGTATGGAAACATAAAAGACCCTGAATAGCCAAAACAATCTTGAAAGAGAAGAACAAGCTGGAGGTACCATGCTCCCTGACTTCACACTACACTACAAAGCTTCAGTAATCAAAACAGTGTGGTACTGGCACAAACATGGATACACAGATCAATGGAACAGACCGGGAGCTCCGAAATAAGCATGCACCCCAATGTTCATATTATTTACAATAGCCAAGATATGGAAGCAGCCTAACTGCCCATGAACAGATGAATGGATAAAGAAGATGTGGTGTACACACACACACACACACACACACACACACACACACAGAATACTACTCAGCCATAAAAAAGAATAAAATTTGCCATTTACAACAACATGGGTGGACTAGGAGGGTATTATGCTCAGTGAAATAAGCCAGACAGAGAAAGACAAATACTGTATTTTATCATGTATATGTGGAATATAAAAAATAAAACAAACTAGTGAACATAAAAAGAAACAGAATCACAGATATTGTGAACAAACAAACTAGGTTACCAGTGGGGAGAGGGGGGGTGGGAGGGGCAAGATAGGGGCAGGGGATTAAGAGGTACAAAGTACTATGTATAAAACAATTGAGCATCAAGGATATTGTACAATACAGGGAACAGAGCCAATATTTTTAATAACTATAAATGGATTATAATTTATAAAAATTTTGAATCACTATGCTGTACACCTAAAATTAATATTGTAAATCAACTATACCTCAATTAAAAAAAAACCCTAAATGCTTGATCATCAGACAAAAATAAACGTAAATAAATTTAAGCAAATAAACTAGAAGTTAGAAAGAGAAAAAATATCAACCTGCAGGGAGGACAAGGGAGAAATTAATAATTTAAAAAAAAAACTTTTAAAGGAAATAATGAATAAAACTAAGACACAGGTTTTTAAAATAGTAAAATAAAACAAATTACGTTTTATGCACACACACACAAAAAGGAAAGCAAACAAGGGGACATGCAAGCACACATACTACAGATATTGCATACAACTCTCTGCTAGTGAATTCTGAAAATCTAAATGTCACCTGTGTAAGAAAACATAAATCATCAAGACTGCCTCAGTAAAAAATAGAAAACTAGACTATATGGAGTCACATAAAACTGAAGAAGTTATCCAGATGCTCCCTCTCCCCCCCAAAAAGGGGCACAGAATCAGACTACTTTAGAGGTGCATTATTTCCAAGTTTCATGAAAACATATAAATGCTATTTAAACTGCTCCAGAACACTGGGTAGGGAAATAAAAGCTGTTAATTTAAGTGTTCAATGCTAGCATTAGCCTGCTTCCAAAACTATAAAAAGATAGTCCTCCAGTCAGGAAATTGTCTTGTCTAACTTATGACCAATGATGTAAAAACCTTTAAACAAAATACTAACAAATGCAAAGTATTTGTATTAAAGATTAACTCACAGGGCAAAACAGACTAATTTCTGAAACTCAAGGATGGTTTACTATTAGAAACATTATTAAATAATTATAACACAGCACATTAACAGCTCACAGCATTATATGGTCACACTGATAAATGCAAAAAGTGAAATAAAATATTTCTAATTTTAAAAATTCAGTAAAAATAGCAATTCTTTAGTATAAGAAAGAATATGTATCCCAAAACAAGTTGACATACATAACATAAATACTAGCAGGATTTCCCTGGCGGTCCAGCAGGTTAAGACTTCACGCTCCCAATGCAGGAGGTGCAGGTGCGATCCCTGGTCGGGGAACTAAGATCCTGCATGCCACGGGGCACCTCCACAAAAAAAAAAATACACACACACACACACACACACACACACACAAACAGCACTCACATTAAATTCAAAATCAAACAAGGATGCCCAAAGTCTCCTTTTAGTTTAAACAATCTCAAAGTTCCAGCCAAGCAATGAAACATATATGATATAACTGGGATAAGGAGAAATTCTAGGGACCTACCAAGAAAATTCAAAATATCAACTGAGAAACTATGAGAACTAATAAGAAACTAAGGAGTCTGATTTTCAAGTAAACATATAAAAATCCTTAGCTTTCTTAATTATAAATAATAACAAGCTTGAAAATAGGGAGAAGTACTCTTTCACAACAGAAAAAAGAAATACATAAAATACTTAAGAATGAAGGTATACTTAAGAAATATATGGAACTTACAAAAAGAAAACTAAAAAATTTAGGTGAGAACATAAAAAACTTGAGTAAACAAATACACCATGTTCGTAAGTGGCAAGATTGAATACAATATAAGAAATCCAATTTCTCCCACATTATAAGTTTAATGCAACGGAAATTTGGGGCACTTGATAAAATTACTCAGAATGATATTCAGAATAAACTATTCAGGAAAAATAAAGTTAGAAAAAGTTGTTAAACTGTTTCTGAAAAAGATTACAGGATGTTAAACTATATTATAAATTCAAAATAATTTTAAAAACAAAATGGTTCTAGAACAACAATGATGTTACACAAGACTGAAAGGTCAGGATAATTAAAATCAAGTGGTGCTAGAGCAACACACAGCCCCCAAACAAATGCTGGTATATTGTGAAGGCCACAGCTTGAGAGAGTTGTGGTGTTTCAAACCAAAAGGGATACACAGTATGACTAACAGGTCAGAAAAATTCCACCCAAACTCAGAAAGTCAGAAATTATGAATAAGCAATAGTGTGATACCTTAAACCAGTTTCTAATCTGTTTTTTTCTAAACTGACCGTTTTCTATAACAATTATAATAGGGCAACAATGTACAATGTCTTCTGAGTGATGTTCCCAATCCTGTTTTTACTAGTGGGTCAGGAATACAGTTGCAAATGAGTTACAAATGTCAACGTCTGACAACTCAATGAATTCATCAACAACAGTTTAAAACTCTTTTGAGAAAGAATTAGTTCAGCTAAAGCTGCTTAACTACAAACTATAGGATTATGTTAGATCCCAATTCACAGACTATACCAAAATAAATCCTGCATGGATGAAGTTAAATATAAACACTAAAATCATACTATCAAATGCACTTCAAAGAAGCTGAACTAATTCAACGCTCCCACCAGCACTGTAAGGACCCATTTTCCCTAGTCTTCACCAACATAAGTTCATTTCCTTTGAGAAATTCTACTTGGAGGAATTTATGGCAAAGCAATAATCAGAAACATACACACAAGAAAATAATTAAGGATATCTATTGCAACACAGCTCCTAATTTTGAAATGTTGAAAAAGACAAATTCTCGTCAATCTGTTATCATTTAAATAATTATTGTACATTACTCAACAGAATACTATACAAACATTAGTAATGATGTTGCTGAAAATATGTAATGGCACAGGGAAATGTTTTTACAATATGTTGTGTAGTTTAAAAATATAGTTTACAAATGAGTTTTCATGTTGTGATCCCAAATCTATAAAAGGGTAAAATTTAATTTTAAAATTATGTGAATGTGAATAAGTTTAAGGATGGCTAACAAAATGCTAAACAGTGGGTTTTTTTCTTCTCTTTCCTTCTTAGAGATTCTTCTCTAAAGTGTATTTCCTTTACCAAATTCCCTAATTTGGACAGTGGATCCCATAAGATCCACTGTTCCTAATCAGAAAAAAAAAAAAAAAAAAACACATTTACAGCTGGCAGACAAAGAAATTCCACTTCTGTGAATGTGTAACTAAATTATTATACACACAAATATTTAGTACAATGTTTATCTCAGTAGTATTTAAAATAGAAAATAATTAGAAACAACTTAAATTGTAATAGGTCCACTAAACATTGTAATCATTTCATGATATAAGTCAAACCATAATGCTGTACACTTTAAAGTTATACAGTGCTGTAGGGTCGGTTATATCTCAATAAAACTGGAAGGAAAATAAAACAAGTCCAACAAAAGAACGTTTGGATAAATGAGTTACAGAACTTCCACAGGATGTCCATTAAACTCTGCTTCAGATGGATATTTAATAACCAGAAAAATACTGACAATATAAATATAATGGTTAGTTAAAATACACACTATGAAACTGCATAGGTTGTGAGCATTATTTTTTTAAATAAATACATAACTATATGTATGGAAAAATCACATACTGCATTATTTTAAAAGCTGGAAAGAAACAACAAACATTAAAATAAGTTTCTCGGGCTTCCCTGGTGGCACAGTGGTTAAGAATCCGCCTGCCAACGCAGGGGACATGGGTTCCAGCCCTGATCCAGGAAGATCCCACATGCCACAGGGCAACTAAGCCTGTGTGTCACAACTACTGAGCCTGCACTCTAGAGCCCACACAATAAGAAGCCCGTGCACCACAACGAAGAGTAGCCCCTGCTCACTGCAACAAGACCCAACGCAGCCATAAATAAATAAATAAAATTTATAAAAAATAAACAAATAAAATAAGTTTCTCTGGATGATGTACTGTTGATGGTTTTAATTTTCTTAACAACACTGTGTTTTCCAAATTCTCCACGAAGTGGGTTTGGAAAGGATGATATACATACAAAAATACCCAAAGGGCTGGAGAAACTTAAAAACTAAAGCAGCCATCTGTCTCACTGTTTTGATTTAGTTTTACAGAATTTTATTCATTTTAAATTTAAAATGACACTAAAGGAAAAAATTATCACACAGAAGTATAGTTTTTTTTAATAGAGAAGCAGCACTCCAAAATGTGTGCTTTTAAGTGTAAAAATTAAAATATTTTAATGAAGCTTAAAGTAGTAAGTACTATTTTATAAAAGTGAATAAATAAATACAGTTAGCAAAAATGCCATCTACCTATAGCACTGGTATTTGAAACCCTGGCTTTGGTATTCCAGTACAGCTATGTAAGATGTAACCATGAGAGGAAATCTGGTGAAGAGAACATGGAACCTTTCTGCAACTTCTATAATACTTTAACTTTTTAGGAATCTATTCAAAATAAACAGTTAAAAAGAGACTGCTTTATGTAATTCTCTTCTGGATGAACAGACTTTATTAAAAACTTGATTTTAAGCAGCATACATAATAAATCTTTATAGCTGTATTCAATTTGGATGAAATCAACCTCACTTATTACATTTGTTTGTTCGTTTTGTTTTGTTTTGTTTTGTTTTTTGCGGTACGCGGACCTCTCACTGCTGTGGCCACTCCTGTTGCAGAGCACAGGCTCCGGACGCGCAGGCTCAGCGGCCATGGCTCACAGGCCCAGCCACTCTGTGGCATGTGGGATCTTCCCAGACTGGGGCACGAACCCGTGTCCCCTGCATCGGCAGGCGGACTCTCAACCACTGCGCCACCGGGGGAGCCCCACTTATTACATTTTAAAGGGCTTGCTTTTATAAGGGTAACTCTTTTCACCAACAAAGCAAAGCTTAGTTTGTCAAATCTTGCATAAATATCTGAATTTTGAAAACTAGAAAAAACAAAAGAACACTGAAACTTTTAAAAAACATTAGTAATTTTTTAAAAACTTCTATCCTACAGTTACAATGCCTGCATGCCCTCTAAATTGGGAAAGAAAACTTTCTGTCTTACCATAATTAAATTGACTGTTGGACTTTTCACAGTTAATGATGTTGAACCTATAAGCAATGCTTGGTCGCATTCCACTGACTTCAAAGTAAAACCACTGATGATAATGATTACTATTTATATCTGAGTTCAGAATAAGGTCATATTCATTTCTGAAAACAGAAAATAAACAAATTTGATGAAAATTAGGAAAATAATCTGTGCACATACAAAATGGGAAAATTTTTAAAGACTTACTTTCTAATTTGAATTACTTTGCGCAGATTCCCAGATTCAAATTTGGAGTTAAACTTCAAAATATCTCCTTCTTCTGGAGTGGTATAACTAAATGAAATTTTAAAGTAAGAATAATAAAATACATTGCATTTAAACAACTGAGCAAAAAATAAAACTACACTACAGATTAAAAATACACCATTATTAAAAAAAAAAAAAACACACCATTATTGCTGCCTCACCCTCCTCATTATTTTTAAACCAAAGAACAAAACCAACACAAGCAAAATACAAACTTTGGCTAATATTTATAGACAAAAAAATTATAATTACGAGTAGAGATTTGTTCCCACATTTATAGTCAGTGTTAATCACAAAAATTTTAGAAATAACTAAGAAGTTATGAATAAGGTAGATTTGTTTTTCATTTTTGAGAATATTATTTCAAACTCAGTCATTAGCTCTGACATAACTTTACCCTAACTCTCTAACAAAAATCTTTTAAAAATGTTTTATTTCTTCCAAATGAGACTACTGAAATATGAAACTTCCCCAAAATATTAGAATGTTGAGGGAGAGGGAAAACCCACGTGCAGGCTGATTAAATTTCTTATTTGATAAATAGTAGTCACCTTCATCATTTTTCATTTTCACTTATTTACTTATATTTAAACCATAAAATACAATGGTACCAGTGATAATCCTAAATTGGAAGTGATGTTAAAACATCAAGAATCACAAACAAATGGCTTCAAAGGTCAGGCAAGTAACTTAAAGGACTGAAGCAGATTGTAAGCAGTAAGAGACAAAAGAGAGAAGTGGGGACTGTGGAGAGGTAGGAAGCATATGTTCCTTCTAAAGGGGATGGTAATTTGTTGTCCTAAGGAAATGAAGGCTCAGTATTACAGGACAAAATTGCAGCATTCATGTGGTATCTCCACTCTCTTAAGTGGAGGTAATTTCAGTTTTTAAAAACAAAGCATCAGTTTGTGACCTTTCCCTTATTAAACCCATTAAAAGCCCACCTAAGATCAAATAAAAGCTTGCGATATATTCAATTTAAGTAAATAAACATGATTTACATTACCATTACATCTCTGCTAGAAGATCAAAACGTAGTGAGGGTTAACTAGGTGGAAGTTAACTATATTTTTTTGTCTTTTAAAAGAACACTGAAATTTTACAGTAGGAATAAAACCAATAAAAGTAAAACAAACAAACAAAAAGCATACTTACTTTGGGTTATCTAAGTCATATACCACTCGATCTATTATATCACTCTGATGTATTAGCCTCTCAATATCTTGGGCAATTTTTGTCCTGAAATCATAAAAAAGAAGTTTGACCAAAATTCATTATTATCTCCCAAGTAAGTTTTGGATTAAAAAGTATAAAATGATAAAAATATTTCTTAAAATAAAAATGATCACTCCTTTACATATTTTGTGTACAAAAAAAAAATCAATTTATAACAAGACAAAAAACAGTATTTTAAAAGTCTGAGTTACAGAAAATAACTAGCTACAAGGCCAATAGTTTTCGAAAAAAAAAATCTTGAATGTCTATTATGCTTTTCTACATAGAAATTCTTAATCTAGCAGTTACGCAGTTAAGCGTAATTTATTAATTTTTATTTTACAAAAAATAACTCATTATTCACAAAGCAGTATATCAAGAAATAAACCCAGTATCAAAGGATTGTGATATAAATCCTTGATTTAGAGTCAATGTTGTAACTTTCAAAAGTCAAATTCTTTCTAAAGAAACAAACTTTTAAAAAGCTATTAATTATAATAATAACAAATCCAAAATTTATATCAACCAGATCCCCAACAATGAAAGAGATGGCACTTAGGTACATACCATACCAAAAAATACAAGTGTTCAAGTATGGTGAATGACTAAATACATCCATTTGTCAAAATAATTTATTAAATCTTAAGGTTGATATCTACCACAAATGTGCAAACACTTAATACATACAAAAGTTTGGGGCTTTACTTAAGGAAAATGGTATTAAAAGGCTGATATAATAGCTCAATTCTACAGCAATGTTCTGTAATGTAAAACAAGGTAAAAAAGCTCGACACCTACAGGGCCAGCAGGTGATGTACCTGAGGAGACCTGTGGAAAACTGGGGAACGCAGGCTCTGTCTAAAAACAAATGAATGTTGCCAGGTAGGAAACAGAGGTTAAGGATGTCATACCAATTTTCCGAGAAACAGCAGAAACTTGGATCTTTATGTGGGATCTCTCAAATGTTAAATGTTGGCATTCAGTTAAAAAACAAAAACCTCTGCAAGTGAAGCTAAAATCACGAGCAAGTTGAATATGGCCTACAGGCCACTGGTTTTCAACCTCTGACACTGCATTTTAGGAGATATAACTCCCCATTTATATTAAATTTAGATTAGACCTAAAACTAACACCTGAGGGAAATCTTGC
Source organism: Monodon monoceros (assembly GCF_005190385.1). Lineage (NCBI taxonomy): Eukaryota > Metazoa > Chordata > Mammalia > Artiodactyla > Monodontidae > Monodon > Monodon monoceros. Next base: position 30,242,079 of record NW_021703782.1, on the reverse strand, counting down.
CCTGCCCTCAGACCTCATTAATAAAGAGGACAATTAGCCTTTTATTCATACATTTGTGTTAAGCAGCACAGCTTTCATAAAAGATATCAATCCTTTGTTACCTTACCTCAGCTGCCTATTAAAATATATGGCTCTCTAGTCAAAACAAAACAATAAATATTTTCTAGGTACCCTTGGGGACTATAACCTCAAACTTATTGACATTCATCATCAAAGGCTTGGCTCAGAAGAAAATAATTTGTGTAAGGCAGTCTGAAAAATTTGCAGCCCATTCAGTCTAGTAAATACTCAAAAGTTCACATGATATGTGGCCAACACCAAAATTGTACTTTTGTTAGGTTTCAACCAATACAGAACAACATTATGAGAAACAATTTAGTACACCTCATTGCTATATTTACTCAACCATCAGGATATTATGGGATATGTTGTTCATTACATAAGTATTCTCTGAGGACCCGTAGAAGATATTCTTCATGAGTATGGTATAACCACATATATATGATCACTATGTATGAATGCCTAACAGGACAGGCTCATGACGTAGACCAGGCTGACTCTTGGCTCTGTCATTTGCTAGCAGTGTTACCTTGGATAAGTTCCTCAAGAATCCTAAGTTTCAGCATAGTCTTCCATAAAACAGGAGAAATAATAGCAATTTCCTCATAGAGCTGTTATACCATTAAATGACATAATTTATAAGCATATACACACTGCATACAAAGTGCTTTTTACTTATTTCTGTGTCTGGCCCGTAAAAACCACCCAATATAAAAGTTTTCTGCTAGTGTTGCTCCTACTAATACTTCTATTATCTCCATTCCAGAAGTACATGAACCATTCTAAACGTGATATAAAGAAATCCAAGGTTTTGCTTTCCTTATTTTGCTTTTGCCACAATTCCTTCACCTACGTTTTTAATTTTAAATTTCTCAACAGGTAATATATTGACCTGGTACAAAAATCAAATATTACATAAAAGTATAAAATGAAGACTCTCACTTTCAACACAACCCACACTGTTCATTTATCCAGTTAACTACTTTTATTACTTTCCTTCCACAAGCACCTTGATTATTTTATTTAATAATACATCTTGTAGCTCTTTCTATCAGTGTACAGAGGTCTTTTTGTTTTTTAATCATTGCAAAGTATTCATTGAATGGATATACCATAATTTATTTAACTAGTCTCTGATCGATGGGCATTTGAGTTGCTTCCAATCTCAAAACAATGCTACAATGAAAAACTTTGAACGTAGATGTGCAAATTACATGTGTATATGTACATATATATCGTGTATATATATATATATATATATACCATAAATTTTCAGATGTGGGATTAATGTATCAAAGGAATTTAATTTTGATAGACTCTGTCAGACTGCCCTCCACAAGAGGTATTGTCAATTGAAAATCCCACTATCAATGTATGTGAGAGCCTGTTTCTCCACAGCCTCATCAATAGAATATATTGTCAAGCTTCCACATTTTAGCCAATTTTTGATATGTGGGAAATGATATCTCAGTACATTTTAATTTGCATGGTGGGACGGGGGGAGGGAGGTCCACGAGGGAGGGGATATATATGTACATAGAGCTGATTCACTTCGTTGTACTGCAGAAACTAACATAACATTGTAAAGCAATTATACTCCAGTTTAAAAAAAAAAAAATGTCTCTTACTTTGAAAAATGCTGAACATATTTCTGAGGTTAAGAGTCACCACGTTTCTTTGCCATTTTTTTCATTTTATTTTGCTGAAAGTATTTTTGTAAAATACCTTAAATGCTTTTTTAAAACAAGGTAATGAATTATATTTTATAATAAAATATCTATTCTTATAAAATACAGCTAGGCAATTTTTCTAAAACATACAGAAAAACAATGTGAAGAAAATCAAAATGCTAATTTTATGTAATATGAATACAAGGAAAATACACTTTAAACTCAGATGCTTCATTTTAATTTTTGATCCAACTAAAACCAAAAATATGGATTTCAAGTAATCATCATTATGTATTTACAATAATTTTTTTAAAAATGTCAGTGCATTATCCACATTGAGATATGAATCTTATAATGGATTTTTCCCCCTCCAAATGAGGTGAAGATATTTTTAATGAAATTTTATTCATTTATTGTACTTTCTTTTAAAAAGATCAGTGATTACATACAAGAAAGATTATCATAAAGTAGAAATTCAAAATGACAAAAAGATATTTTCACTGAATAATTTTAAGGGATCTAATGCTTCCTTTTCTGAAAATGATAAAATAGTAAATCCTCATTAATTCTGACATCAGTCATTTACAACGTTACTGTACTCAGATAGTGACTGAGCTAAAAGTTGACATTTACAAAATGTTTTATCATTTGCTCAAAAAATAAGTTTCAGAAGATGAGGCAAATAAGATAAACAAACTAGAATCAATATCCTCAATGTATTTCAAAAAATAAGGAAGCACTTCTGAGTATTTTAGTAATACCTATTACCTGGCCCATATTTGATATTTTATTACAAATACAGAACCATAAAGCCTTCACACTACCTAGCTACAGGGGTCAGCAAACTTTTCCTATATAGGGTCAGACAGTAAATAGTTTAGGCTTTGCAAGGCACATGGTCTCTCTCACTACTATTTAACCTTGCCACTGTGGTGAAAGAACAGCCACAGATGGTACATAAACAAACAGGACTGGCTGTATTCCAATAAAACTTTATTTATGGACACAAATATGAATTTCATATAATTTTAATGTGTTACAAAATATTATTTTTCTTTGGATTTTTTGAGCCATTTAAATATATAAAAACCATTCTTCGCTGGTGGGCTGAACATAAATAGGCAGTAAGCTGTATTTGACTTGTGGGCCATAGTTTGCTATCCCTGGTCTAGATGAATTATCAAACTTTCTTGACCGTGACCTTCAAGAAATACATTAAAAAAATCACAGCCCTACATACACACACACGCACGCAAGCGCACACACACATACACACACACACACACAGCTGAAACAAAAAGTTTATAAAACAATACCTGGCTGCACTAGATGTGACACACTGCTATTTTCTCTTTCAATACTGGCTACTAATGGACATCAACCCACAGTTTCAAAAACAGTGATCTGCCTTTAGTTAAGAAAATTGGTATCTGGAAAAATAAAGTTATTTGTTCAAATATACACACACAAAGTCAGTGGGAGAGCCCAGTCTAGAATCCATGTGTTTCGACTTGCTTTTCAGAGTATCCTGACCTGCCAGAACGCCTCACCATGGCACATGGCCTCAGCACTCTCAAGTCCAATTGTCCAAGTACTGCCGCTACAGGCATTTGTTCTTCCAGTCTCAAATTAATGTCACCTGAAGGAACAAATAATTCTGACGTTTTCTACCCGTTATTCAAAAATGATGGGAGAAAAGAAGCTTTGACACATTGCATCTCTCTGCATCGGGATGACACTGCCCACCACAAATTCCACATAAATACTTGACAAATATTTGCAGAGTACATAAAATAAGGAGAAAAAGAGTAACAACCCTCAAATATGAGAGTATTGCTGCCTAGTATGTACTGATAATTCAGAAACATTTTAAGTATATATTTTTTGCATTAGTTATATCTAAAGCAATTAACATTACTGGGGAAAGTCCTACACATCTAAATAAACAGAATCATAATGTTTGGTTTCACTGACATAGAGTTATATTCCTGCCTCACATCAAATATCTGACACCCATGGAAATTTTGACAAATGATATGAAAATGGAAATTATGACAAATAAGATGAAAGGTGTTCTTTGCAACACTCACAGTCACACAATATATATAATGATGCAGCAAAAGAGACTAGCAAAGGTTAGATTACTTCATAATTTCTAACTTATTTCTGTTGTAACAAATCAGAAGACAAAAAAATATTTTTATCAAGGTGATGAAAATCAGTGGGGTAAGAAATCTTTGAAAATTCCAGGATAAAAAGATCATCTAACCCTCCAAGGTGTTTTAGGGTCCTACTTTTCTCATTGTAAATTTTCCAGAGTGGATGCAGGAAACCAGGTTGTAAATCATTGGGTGTTCTGTGTTTTCATTTCCTTGAGCTCAATCTCCTATGCACTTTAACTTGCACCAACACACCCAACTTTAAAACACATATCCCAACTCTGAGTGACCTTTTTTAATCATTTATCATGCTGTTTAGTTTCAAAATTATATTTTAAAGCTTTGTTTTGAATAACATAACAAACTCCATGGTACATTACCCTGTGTAGAGAGGCAAGAGAAAAAGTCAATTACTTCAGGAAAAAAATCTGAAGGTGGCCTAATATACTCAAGAGGTCGAACTTCTAATCTGTTGATTAGATGAGTAAAGCAATTGCAATGTCTGTGTTTCAGGAATGAGGTGAAAGAGTTCACCATAAATATGAAGAAAGAGAGGAGGATTGAGAAGAGCCACAGTAATTCCAGTCAGTATAAACTTCTCCTCTACCAGGAAAGGCACAGTCCTGGGGAGACAGCAAGTAGACTATGGGACTGTGGGTGGAATAATCCTCTCTTAAAGACCCAGCCAGGCAATGACAAAGCCCAACACTAGAAAAAGCTGCTCAAAGAGGACAGAGGCCACCAGAGTTGAGGGTGTAGCTCCCCACCTGCAGCACAGACATTTTGAAAACCCACAGAGTAGGTATAACAACTATTCGTGGCCATGATACACTTATTTGCAGTACAGCTACACTTAATTAAAACAAGTTTCTTTACTTATCAATATCAATAAATGTATCAACTGAAAAGGTGATCTAATGTTAATCAGAGGCTCTGCTTAGCAGGAATTTATGTCTTTTATTAGCACAAATGGGTAAAATACTTAAATAAGAGTCTTGACTGAGAAAAGCTTTCATAACAAAGTCCATGAGGGGAAATAAGAAGGATCCTTGGTAGTTAAATTAAGGCTGAGAGTCAGAGACCTATATAATAGTTATAGCCCAATTCCACAATCTTCCTTCCTTCTAATCTTACTTCAGATATTATAGGCTAATAAGGAAAACTAAAACTTTCAGACTGAGGCAATTTAACGAGGAAACTTGCTCTCAGCATTTAAAGAACACTTAAAGTTCAGGAAGAGCTTTCTGTAGCCAAGATGACATCTTTGACTGCCAGGAGATAGAGAGGCTAAGCGGTGATGCTGAAAAGGAGAAAAATCTAGCTGCTGACTGATTCTGACTCATGCCAGGCATGTCAGTTCAGGTCCTTCAAAAAGCAAATGCCAGGCACAATCACAATCTCTTGCAGCCAACTGTGCAAGAGATCTATTAGGGGAAACACATGTGAAAAACAAAGGGGAGAGGGAGCAGTAGTTAGGCGTGACAGGCCTTCAGGTCTGTCCAAAAAGCAGATTTTACCTCTGGGAAGAGAAAGAACACTGAGTAGGAGAGCCTCACACTGCAGTGCAGCTCTGCAAAAGTCTCGACCATGCCAACAAGAAGCCACAGAGCAAAGACTGCCTATGATCAGATCCCCGCATTGGTCAGGAATGGCTCAGCTCTAGTACCATCATCATGGTCAGCCAATGGCTGAAGCAATGCAGAGAGGACATGGTCTCAGCAATAATACTGCAAGGGATCTCCAAAATACAGTGGCTGAAGGCTGGGGGCAACTAAAAGCCTCACAGCAGGTTCTCTCAGGAAGGGAGAGATGAGAAACTCATTGCCACGGCTGCCACAGCCCACCCTTGTGCTGCATGGATCCACTTCTCCATCCATCTTTGGAGAGCAGCTGCTCCACAGTTCCTGTGGGCCTCTACTAAGGAGACACTTAGAAGAAAAACATGAGCAGGACAAACGCTGTCCCCATCCATCACTGCAATTATTCTCAGGGCTGCAACTCATCTCCATCCTCCGATATCTATCAAAATTCCCCTCTGCCTCACCTATCATACCTCTGCAGGTCTTGGTAGCTGATGTGATTAAGTGACCCAAACATTCCTTAGGTGTCTGAGACCCTGGCAATCATATCATCCTCATTCCAGGGTGGCCGTCATGTGTCCACTCACACTTAAAGTTAGTGGATCACTTGAGTGCCACCCGTAGTCAACCTGCTGCCATTGTGTAGAAGCAATCCTACCTCCTTTAGCTGATCTGGGTCCTGTCTGCTGGTCCTAGACACAAGAGACTAAAGTAAGCCACTGGCAACCACAGCTTGCAGTCAAACTGTACCCTTGCTATGTCCCCTGTGGAAAGACTACACCCACTTTGGGGCTAGGACTACTAACGGTGCAGAGCTCAGAGGTGCAGGGACACACGCCTGCACAAAGTTCCCCAGCGGGACACTGTGAGCTACAGTAAGTAGGACTATTTCTGTTTCCACCTCCTGCTTCCCAGACCCATTAGTCTTTCTACTGGGGATACAGAACCAAATGGAAATTTCTAACTTAGTGCCTATACTGCATCCTGTAAGACTGCAGCCCATCCCTGCAGAGTATTTCCTCTGAGTTGGAGCTTCATCTGTGCCTTCTGAAGGCCACTCCAGCACTCCAAGAGGCCCGTCGCCTCTGGATGATGCAGTCTGTGATACAACTGGTGGATGACAAGGCAAAGGCCCACCCTCCCTCCCACCCGCCCCACGTCCCAGCAAAGTCAGTCACTTGTTCTGATGCTATGTTGTATGTGATGCCATACCTACGGATCAAGGAGTCAACTGGTAGCATTAAACATATACTAAGTTGCCAAGTAAAAATGATTAATTATATACTAAATATAAAAAATAAATAAGACACAGGTGTTGCCTTAAAGGAGCTCATAGTCTAAAGAGGATCAAATATGCACAGTAATGTCTTCCTTCATCATTACATACCATACCCATAGCAAGAACATATAAATGTTCTTAAGTACTGGTAAGCCACCATCACAAACCCTTAATCATAATCTCTGAAAACAGTCAACTTGCACCAAAAATGTATTTACGTGCCCAATATTCACTAGTTGACAACAGTTAATACTAACCATAATTTTTAAAATTAATTGGCAAAATTTAATAAGTTTGGTCCTATGAATCCCAAATTTTTATATTGTATATTTCCAATTCCAAATTTTACAACAAAATAATGCTGCCCATATTGGTATTTTTAGATTATATACCTAAATCAAGTTCAAATAATAATCAAATTACTAAATTAATATATAACTAATAAAATATTTTTTTCAAAGATTACTAAACAATCTTCTTATATTTTCAGAATCATTCTAAATAGAAAATTTCTAAATTGTACAATGGTCAGGTTTATTATGCTGGCTTCATTTGAATAGGTAATGAACTTAGAAAATAAAGTAAACCCATACAGACAATTTCAAAACAATGCAAAATTTCCAAAGCAGGATAAAAAAAATGACACTAACTTTATTTTTTTTCTTTTGATAGGCAAGAAGTAGATTTATTACTACAGGTTGCTTGTGAGGGATACAAGCGGGAGGTGAGGGGGCTCTGCCGACACTAACTTTAATTAAGAGTAATTTTCTTCCTAAATACCCAAAGCAGTTTTTTTCAGCATGCTCCACATTTTGACAATGATCTTGTTTATGAGGAAGAGGAAATCTACAACTCACCTTTGTACACCATAAGGCCTTTCCAAAATAGGCTCTTTGAATGGAGGGGGAATGTGACCAAAATAATCAGGATAAGCCACCTCCGAATAATCTGGGACAGACTTTGTACTTTTCACAATCTCAATATAAAGATCTGAGTCGTGGAGTGTTGGTCCATCAGGAACTTCAACTAATGCTTGTTCCACTGATGCAGTAGACTCAGTGTCTTCATCATCCTCAGTTTCGACTCCGGTACAGCAAAGCTTGCCTAGCTGAACAGTTCTTCCCTCAAACAGAACATTCCCACAAGCAGCCACGTGTGAACATGCATTAGCGCATGTAAGGGCAGTGACAGGGAGATTGTAGTCCTTCTTCATTCCTGCAGTAAAACCCAGGGCTGTTCGAGAAGGAATATTCTGCAATGTAATTCGGTCCAAGGCCTTCACAATATCATTGTTTAAGCCATGGCCCGATGAAATAGTTCTGTTTTGATCACCTAGCTGCTGTTGTAATGTTCTGTCATTATCTTTAATGTCTTCTTTTGCCAGATCCGCACAGGCTGGTTTCTTATTATCTTCATCTCCTTTAGGAGACACAGTCGCCTTCATTACAACTCCTTTTCTTAAATTGCTGGAATTCCCAGACGCTTCCTCTCCTGCCGTGGGAACAACAATAGGGCCACGTACTTTTCCCTCAAACACAAAAGCTTTTGGTTCTCTGGAGATTAAATCATAGTCCTTTGAAAATAAAAAATAAGTTTAATATTTTATATGTGAATACTTATACATATTAGCAAAACTAAGATCATATTCATTTTATATGCTGATTCAGAAACCTAACATTTGAAAATTTTAAAGATGGGTAAAACAGGGTATATTTTAATTTTGCTAATAAAAGACAAAATGTTTAACCAGCACAAAATTCATTACACTTAATTTTACTTTTTCTATTATAAAAATAGTGCCTATATATAACAAATATGAGAAATTTTAGAAAAGTATAGAGACATTAAAATTATCCAAAATCTATTAAAGGAAACAGAACAGCTAAATTGCTATTCACTAATTCAACAGATATTTAGAGTGTTTGTTCTGTGCCAAGCAGTTTCAGGCACTTAAGACCCATCAGTTAAAAAAAAACAAACAACTCTTCCCTTTTGCAGCTTATATTCTTCTACAGAAGGAGGGGAGAGGACTGTCAATAGAAACAGTAATAAACATGATACAAATATATTTTATGGGATGTTAGAGGGTAAAGTGTTAAAGCAAAAGAAGAGGGGGAAAGGGGTAACGTGGACTGGAAGTGCCAGGGGGAGGATAGGTGGGTGGCAATATTAATGCCATTGATTAGGGAAGGCTCACTGAGCAGATATAAGCAAAAGACAGAGAGGGCTGACGGTTCCCAGACCCCTGAGTGGGAGAAGGCCTGGTGTGGTCAGAGAACAGCAAGGAGGTTAGGATGGCTGGAACAGACAGACCAAGATAAAGTCCAAGAGGTAAAGAGGACCAGACACTGTACGGCCTTGCAGACTCTTGTAAGAATTTTGCTTTTTACTCTGAATGAGACTGGGAGCCAATGGAGGGTTCTGAGAAGATGAGTGCCATGACATGACATATTTGGGGAAGGGGGTGGGGGGAAAAGACAAAAACCAAAACTGTAGTGCAGGCTTCTTAACCACAGCATTTAGGCATTTGGGGCTACGTAATTCTTTTTTGTTTAGTTTGATTCTGTCTTTCTGGGGAGGCGCGGGCGGGGGTAACAGAAGCAGGAAGACCAATTAAGAGTCCTCTGCAGTAATCTACGGAAGTTGGTAAGAAGTGGTTGGATTCTAAATGCACTGTGAGGCCAAAAAGACATGATATCCTGATAGACCAGATACAGGGTAAAAGGTACAAAGAGAGGTCACAGATGGTACCAAAGTATTTGCCTGAACAACTGAAAAGCATCAGGAGTTTAGCTTTGGAACGTTAAGTGTGAGCTAGTCACATATAGACAAGGATGTAAAGCAGGCAGCTGAATGTATGCATTGAGAATTCAGAAGAAAGGTGCATGCAGAAGATGTTACTTTGAGAGTCATTCACATACAGATACTACTCCAAGCCATGAGACTGGAAATCATCAGTGGAAAGAAACAGACAGATAAGAGAAGACAAAAGACTGTACACCTTGGGATACTACAATCCTAAGAAGTTGAGGAGATGAAAATGAAACACTAGGAGATGGAGAAGAAAAAGCTGGGCTGGAAACATGAAAACCAGGAAAGAAAAGTGTCCTGGAAGACAAGTTAAAAAAAGGATGCTGCTGACAGATCAAGTAGCCTTTTCTCTTTTTATACTTTTAGACATTTTTTTGGTCTATGTAAGACTTTATCAAAAAAAAAAAAAACCCAATGGATTTAACCTTTATTCTATTGCTGGGCATTAAATCCTTCACAGAATATGGAAGGATTTAAACAAACAAATAAGATGTATATTTAAGCCATTTCCAAAATTTTGCTATTATAAAGAACTCTGCAATGAACATCCTTTTGCATAAATTTTTTGTTTAGGATAATTTCCCAAGCACTGAAATGGCATTACAGAGCCAGATACTATAATCAATTTTAATGTTTAGTACAAATTGTCCAAATGCCTTCCAAAAATATTAATACTATTCCCAGTAACTGTATATGAGAGTATCTATTTCAACTTCTCTCTTCCTTGACAACATTAGGTACTATAGTTTTTAAAAATTTTTTCTAAAGTGGTAGGTAAGGGAAGAAATCTGCATTTAAAAATCTGTTGTAGGAAACCTGGTGGGCTAGTTATCTACCCCACAGAAACATTTACAACTGTTGGAAAAGATATTAAAATATTTTGGGAGTTCCCTGATGGTCTAGTGGTTAGGATTCAGAGCTTTCACTGCCTTGACCCAGGGTTCAATCCCTGGTCAGGAAACTGAGATCCTGCAAGCCATACGGCACGGCCAAAAAAAAAAAGATATTAAAACATTTTAAGTATGACAGCAAGTGAATAAGAAAGCAAGGATTAAAAACCAAATAGTAAGTGAAGACGGGATCCCAAAGCTGTAAGACTGAAGCTGGCTTTCACTTGAAAAATGTTTGTTAAAACAGGTAACCTAGGGTATAGGTTTTCCCATCTCAAAAAGTATAAAGAACAGGAGAATAACCCAGAGCTTGCATAAAGTGGGGAGTCCAACAGAAGATACCCCTTCCATAAAGAGGAACCCCAGAAAACTAAACCTTCAATATAGAGGCCCTAGAAATACCCTACCACAAAACAAATAATAGCAAGGAAAGTCAACTGTCTCAAACCTTAGCACCTTAAGAGGGTGAAGAATAGCACTACTCAAAAAATGGTACCAAAAGCCTGCTATCACACCACATGAATTTGCAGCCTGAATTCACATTATCTGGGTGGTCCAAAAATCCTCAATGAGGAATTTAATCTATTACAGTGCTTGTCAAAAGCAGCAACAAAAACTTCTGGAATTTCCACAAAATTATAAAGAAAACGAGCAGCTCATGGTAAAAAAAAAAATTTTTTTTTAAACTGCAAGGGTTTCCCTGGTGGCGCAGTGGTTGAGAGTCCGCCTGCCGATGCAGGTGACATGGGTTCATGCCCTGGTCCAGGAGGATCCCACATGCCGCGGAGCGGCTGGGCCCGTGACCCATGGCCGCTGGGCCTGCGTGTCCGGAGCCTGTGCTCTGCAACAGGAGAGGCCACAACGGTGGGAGGCCCACATACCGCAAAAAAAAAAAAAAACCTGCAAGAAATTCAGACACTAAAACTATAAGACTAAGGAATGCCTATACTTAATATGTTCAAAGAAATGAAAGACAAGAAACAAGAAGTTAAAGATTGATGAAACATTTTTTTAAACCTTCTAAAAATCAAAAACAAATTTAAATGCCTAATGTATGTTTCTATTGATAGATTAGATGGAGCAAAAATTAGAACTAGGGAACTGGTAGACTGTTCTGATGAAATTACCTAAATGCAGCACAGAGAAACAAAGAGAAGGAAAACATTAAAAAAAAGAGTTAAAAGATATGGAAGAGAGTTAGAAAATCTACATTCAATTAGAAATGCCAAAAGAGAAGAGAGAGGGAAAGAGAAAGAGGCAGTATCTGAAGAAGAGAATAAAGAATTTTTCCAAATCTTATGAGAAAACAACACTCACAGATTCCAAAACACAATGAATCCCAAACAAGACTTAACAAATACCTACACTTAACAAACATTTCTGGGAAACTGTAGAGCATTGAAGCTAAAGAAACAATCTTACAAGTCACCAGAAACAATTTCTTATAAAGTGAAAACATACACTCAACCCAGCAATTTCACTTGTACGTATTTATCCAAGAGAAATGAAGGCATATTGCCTACAAGCTTTCCTACAAAAAAGCTTTGTACACACATGGTGGTATCAATTGTATTCATGATAGCCCAAAACTGCCAACATTACAATACTCTTCAAGAAGTGAATGAATAAAGAAATCGTGGTATATTCGTACAATGAAATACTACTCAGCAATAAGGGGAAAAAACCACTGATAAATGCAAAACACAGGTGAATCTCAAAAACATACTGAGCAAAAGAAGGCTTACACAAAAAAGTACATACTATATGAGCCCAGTTTTGAGAAATTCCAAAACAGGCAAAATTAACCTGGAGTGACAGCAGATCAGTAGTCACCTGGGCAAGAGATGAGGATATTGTCTAAAAAGAAACCCAGGCAGAATTTCTGGGGTGACAGAAACAATTCTATATCTTGACAGGGTTGGTAGCTACACAATTGTATATATCTGTTAAAACTCATTGAACCTAAGTATTTGTAATTTATTGCATGTAAATTACACTTAAATAAAGTTGATTTTAAAAAAGCAGCTAGAGGGAAACAGTGACTGACTTTCAAGAAGAATTACAAGATAAATACATTTTTGGACCAAAAAAGAGACAGACAGACAGATACTATAAAACATTTCAAGCAGGAGGAAAGCAATTCAGACAGAAAGTCTGAGAAACAAGAAGAAATAAAAAATTAAAAGGTAGTGAAAATGTACGTAAATCTTGAACACTGAATCTAAACACAAAGCAGTAGCATCATATGAGGTTTTTTTTAAAAGCTAGAGTTAAAATATAAATTCAAAGCATGTAAGTTTTGAAGGTTTGGGAAGTGTATATAAAGTATCCTAAGTTTCGTTTTATAATTAAGAAGAGAAAAGAAAGATCCTAATTAACTTCAGAATTTAGTAAATACATATATTTACTATTTTATCAAGAGTAACTAGAGGGCTTCCCTGGTGGCGCAGTGGTTAAGAATCCACCTGCCATGCAGGGGACACGGGTTTGAGCCCTGGTCCAGGAAGATCCCACATGCCACAGAGCAACTAAGCCCGTGCGCCACAACTACTGAGCCTATGCTCTAGAGCCTGCGAGCCACAACTACTGAGCCCACATGCCACAACTACTGAAGCCCACGTGTCTAGAGCCCGTGCTCCTCAATGAGAAGCCACCACAATGAGAAGCCCGTGCACTGCAACAAAGAGTAGCCCCCGCTCGCCACGACAAGAGAAAGCCCACGTGCAGCAATGAAGACCCAACACAGCCAAAAATAAAATAAATGAAATAAATTTTTTAAAAAAGAGTAACTAGAATTTTTGCATATATGTCAAACTTACACTTTAAATGAATGCAATTTGTTGCACATAAATTATACCTCAAGAAAGTTGAATAAAATTAAAATAATGAGACTGTATAGTTTTCATATAAAGGTGAAAAAACTGAAACGAGGAAAAATAATCCAAACAAAGGCAAGAAAAAGACAAAAAGACACAGAGATGAAACAAATGAAAATACAAAATAAGATCTCACAAATCCAAATATATGAATAATTATATGTAAGTGATCTAAACACTCCAGTTAAATAGCAAAGACTCAGACTTGAGTTTTTTAAATCCAACTATATGCTGTTTAAAAGATAAACAGCTAAGGGTAATAGGAAGTTGGTGAAAAGATTTTTAAAGATACCAGGGAAGTAACTAAAATTTATGTAACTACATTAATATTTTCTTTAAAAAACTTTTTGCCTTAAAGTCTTACAGATAAAAACGAACTTCAATAAAAGGTTCAATCTGAGGGAATTCCCTGGTGGTCCAGTGGTTAAGAATCCACCTTCCAATGCAGGGGACACAGGTTCAATCCCTGGTCGAGGAACTAAGATCCCACATGCCACAACTGCTGAGCCCGTATGCCTCAACTAGAGAGCCCGCATGCTGCAAACTACAGAGCCCATGTGTTCTGGAGCCCGTGCACCGCAACTAGAGAGAAGCCCACGCGCCACAATGAAGAGCTCGTGCACTGCACGGAAAGATCCTGCATGCCGCAACTAAGACCTGACGCAGCCAAAAAAAAAAAAAAAGTTCAATTTGAAAGGAAGAGAAATCAATTTACACTTATACACAATAAATAATAAGCCTCCAAAAATATGTAACAAAAACTGACACAGCTACAAAAAGAAACATATTTGCAATCATAATCAGAAATCTTTAACACACTTTTCTCAGTAATTGATAACACAGGAATAAAAATCCATAATGATAGAAAAGAGCTTCTAAACACAATTAACAATCTTGTCCTATTAGGCAAATATACAACCGTGCCTAACTGCAGCAGAGTTCTTTTCAAAGACATGAGAAATAATAACAAAAATTGACCATATTCAAAGTCATAAGCCTCAAAAATTTCAAAAGATTATAATCATAAAGGATATGTCCTCTCATCCTACTACAATATGCTAGAAGTCAATAAAAAGATAAACAAAAAGCTGGAAATCAAAAAGCCAACTCTGACATTACCAATGAATCAAAGGAAAAAGTCATAATGGAAAAAAAGTTTCAAAACAAAGATAATGAAAGCACTAAATTTCAAAACCTGTGTGATGCAACTAAAACAGTAATTAGAGGGAAATTTATAGCCTCAAAATGTAAATATTAGAAGAGAAGAAAAGCTGAAAATTACTGGACGTCTATCTTAAGATGATAGTAGAAAGAGAGAGGGAGAGAATGAAAGCAGGAAATATCAAGACATGGCACTGTAAGCATATCATTTAGAAATACAGGGATTAACTTCAAAAACATATGGAAAGGTGATTGTAGGAAAGAGCAGATAGGAAGGAGACTACAGCTTTTCCTAATTAGACTATGTAAAACTATTTGCTCTTTAAACTTTGTCCATGCATAACTTTAATAAAAATTTAAAACCAAATTAAAAAGAGGGGAAAGAGGGGCTTCCCTGGTGGCGCAGTGGTTGGGAGTCCGCCTGCCGATGCAGGGGACACGGGTTCGTGCCCCAGTCTGGGAGGATCCCACATGCCGCAGAGCGGCTGGGCCCATGAGCCATGGCTGCTGAGCCTGCACATCCGGAGCCTGTGCTCCGCAACGGGAGAGGCCACAACAGTGAGAGGCCCACGTACCACAAAAAAAAAAAAGAGGGGAAAGAAATAAACATAACAAAAGTCCATATGGTAAATGTCATCATGCTACCACAGATGTATGAAAACAGAGCTGTGAAAATGCAGGATTTTGACACTTCTAATATTCTGCTATCAAGAAACAAAAGAAAATAAAACTATACTTGTCCCTACAAATAAATAATCATAGCTTTAAAAGCATGTGTAAGGTCCCCTTAAAAAAGTCTGTTGCTAACTACTTTAATAATTCTTTATGTAGACTTCAAATGCACTCATTCTGCCTCTGTCAGGCCATTGAATAGTAGCTTTAACACATCTGGAAACAAAGTGGGTGGTGTTCAGGTAAAAACAAACACATCAAGTAATTTTAAGCTTCAGTGGCTGATGTTGAAAGTGACATGCAAATCCAAGTGGAAAAAGTCATAATCAAAATTAATTCCATTTCTGTTTAATATCTCATGATCTGCCATCTCATATCATTGTATCATTTGATACAATGATAGCTGAAAAACATTCTTTCAAACACTTCCTATTTAGAGCCAACCAAATATTTTTAATTCTCAAAAATACATCACTTAAATATCGCTGCATGTACATAGTTCCAACACACATTTAAAAAATTAGAGATTAAAGTGTTTGAACAGTGCATTCCTCTGAAACTGAAAAATGAGAAAGTGTGCCAACACAATTACTTTAGAATGATTTTCCAATTACGTACATAGAAGATAATGTGCTATTTCCCGCAACATATACTATATACATAGAGCTAACTATTCTACTTTAAGCTTTAAAAATATGGCATTAATAAATATGTACTATCTGAAATACTGGAAGTAACTTCTTTTGCTTAAACACAGTAAAAAGGGGTAACTCACTTGGGAAGAATCCTCAGAGCTCTTAACACTCAGACACACCTGTCTTTACCATCTGACCCTGGTCACACCAAGTCAGGCCAAAAGTAGGAGTCTGTTCTAGGAGCAGCCAAACTAAAGCACAAGTTGGCCAGCTCTTCAAAGGTGCCAAGCAGGAAACCATCACGGGTGGCCTATTCTGGTTGTTGAACTAATAGGCAAATGTACCAGTACTCATCAACATAGTCTACAAGAAAAGAACTGGCTTGTGAAATAATGAGGATCAAAATCCTGACCTTAACACCTATTAAAAAACTAGTCATCTCTATTCCCACATCAAAACTCCTACAGTTTTTACTCACATTATATAATTCTTATATGTATACAAATAGAGAAGAAAATAGGTCATTTCTTCACAGAATAATCAATTCCTTCCCCAAACCCCTTCCACAATATATTTTTTCTGCTTTACATTGGCAGTATTTGTCATCTCTGGAGTTTTATTTTAAAGTGGTTTTTAGTTGGGCACAAAAGTGTGCAAAGAGCAGCCAGATACTTCCTGTAGGTGGCATGAAAGAAAATCACCCTGTATCCTTTCCCAAATGCCTCTTCTTGTCTTCTTCTTTTTCGTTGACAAATAACCTCTCCTTCATTCCTGCCCTCTTTCTACTACCCCTGATTTCAACGTACCTTCCAACATACCCCAAATCTATGGGGAGTACCAAGACACTGGGGGGGGGGGGAGAGGGAGCAACTTGCTGCTTCTTCTATTGCATCCAAAAGCTCATTAGTTCCCAAAGAGAAACCTGAATAATTAGAACTGTGAAATGTAAACATTAGCTAGTAAGTATTTCTCTGTTTTTATTTCTCACATACAGCTTCACATTTAAGTCTTTTTCTTTGAGCAACCAGGAATTATTGCAACCAGGAATTATAACCAGAATACACTGTTAGTGTGTGAAACTTGGCGGGGGGTGGGGGGGGGGCGGGGGTTGGGGAGAGAGGGAGCGGGGGTTGGCAGCAAGGGCTAAATAAATCTACGATTATCAGTTCAAACCCTTTATTTTACAGTTTAATATTCTGGGCAGTTTCAGGGACTTACTCAAGAACCCACCAAAAGTGAGCAGCAGAGTGAGCGTTAGAAACTATATTTACTACTAGCCATCAATTCAATCAGCTTTACTTGCTGTGCAATCCAAGCTGAATACTATGTTCCAGTAAATAAATGAGGGTAAGAAATGTTAACAAGAAGTCACTGTCCTTATGAAGCAACTTAGATTCAAAGACTTCCAGTTGTCCTCTTTCCCCAACCTTCCATGCTTATATGGTGACTATCAGGAAAAACAATTCAACGAGCATAGACTATATTTTTAATTAAGCATTTTCTCAGTTCTCATCTCCCCTCAGTTGAAAGCAACTGATAAAAATAAGGCTTTAACATAAGATTCTGAAATGCCATTTTAAAGATTATTTTTAAAAAGAATAAAAAACTATGTCAATTAACTGGATAAACAAAAATGATTAAAAAATTTAAAAGCTAGTCCAAAAATTAAATGGCCTAGTTCTCTCGTTTTACCGACAGCAATTTGAAGCTCAGAATGCTGAAATAATTGTCCAATGTCACTCAGAAAAGCAACACTACTTTCATTTTTTAGAATTGAAAACAGTGATTATAGGTCTAAGAAAAAAAGAACTTTTTCTTAAAATTAGTTAAGATGCTGAATTTTCTGTATACCTGAAAATCATCAACAAGCTCAGGGAAAAGGTGTTCATACATTTTAAGTTCTTCTATTGTTCGTCCTGGTTCTTGCTGGGGTTTTAGTTTGTTAATGTCCGTTTCAATATCATCATTCTGAAATAATAAAAATGGTATGTCACCAATTAAGAAAAACGAAAAATTACAAAATACATTTCAGATTTAAAGCTTTCCAAATTATTAATTACATGTACATAGAGAATAATCACTGCAGAAAGGTTGTATTCATTTCATTGTAAATTAAAATTTGCTTATATTTTTTGGTTGTTGTGTTATTGTTATTTTGGTTGTTATGTTGTGTTTTCTTTTTATCAAAGATTATACTAACATAGCATGGTATTTGGGCTCCTCAAGATAGAAAAACTAACATCAAGATCGAAACTAAACTATGTTCCCCCCGCCAAATCTCCCCAACTACCATCGTTTTGCTCAGATTAAAGGGCAGTAAAACTTAAGAAAACTAAATTGAAAAATGTAAGTATATGATGGTGGTGGTGATAATCAAAATAACTAACTTTTATAGAGCAATGAAAATATGTGACAGACTATGCTAAGGATTTTACATAATGATCTAATTTAATCTGCGTAAGAATACCATGAAGCAGATAGTATCATGACCTCCATTTAATTAAAGAGGAAACTGAGGTACAGGGAGGTTAAGTGGCTTGCAAAGAGAGGAGCCAGCATGTGAAATCACTAATCAGTGATTTCAAAGAATACACTGTTAGTCAATATAACGCACTGCCTCAAGAGCGACTAATGGTTATCACTCACCCTTAGAAAAGCCCATTACCACCATTCACTCTGTTTTTCAGGGGAAAAAAACAATGAGGGGTGGAACAACAGCCAAAAATGATTTCCATGTCCCTTCGGGAAAAAAAGACGGTAAATGTAAAGAAATATGACCTCGGAGGAATAGGGTATGTATCCAGGATCAATTTGATCTGTGTGTGTACAAAGAGCTAATGTACATCAGGATGGAAAGACAAGTGTGAGTTACCTACTATCCAAGCTATTTTCTAGGACCCTCAACAACTCTGGCCTTACACAAATACAAATCCATCATTACCTTCACTGATGGCTAAAGAGAGTTAATAAGACCACTTATTAATTTTCAATTGGTATTCATCTTCAATTTTACATTTATCTTACTATCAGAGTAAAGTACTTATTTTTCAGACTTAAATTCATTCTACTATGTGTCAATCCTTAAAATGCTTTATATACATGTACCTGATTATATATTGTCATATTAACACATAATTTAAAAAACAATATACTATATATTTCTCATATTTCATATTCAGAAATTTAGCTATTATTTCTTTAACCAATAAAAAGATTTTCTCCATTGCCATAAATTATAAAGACTGGTTTTATTTAAAGAGTATCATATTAATTACTGTATCATAATTGTGTAATTATTACATGAATATATAATTTCATATATCCTTAAATTATGCATTGATGAACCAAAAATATGTAACTTTCTTGATTAGCATCTATTAAAGTAGATAATAGTATATTATCTATATATTATCTATAAAGTAGATAATACTTTCAAAATAATAAAAAATTTTTAAAAGATATTCCTTACTCTAAACATACTAGTAGTTCAATATTCATTACTATTTTATGAAGATATAGCATTAAAAAGTAGCTATTTTAAAAATTAAAAAAAAATTTTCCTGTAAAACAGGCACAGTGAGGAAAGAAAACTATACTTTGAGAGGTCAATAGCAAGAAATTTTGTGTTTTGGTTGGGGGAAAAACAAAGATAAAGAGCTCCTGACACACTCAGAAGAAAAAAGCTACTACTCCTTTAAAGTTCTTCTAAAATTAAGGAGAAAAAAAAAGAATACGTTGAAGCTTATATACTGACAAGTCCTGGCAATCTGGAGACGACTCTTCTACAACAGAACCTCCAGGTTTCTATAAATGCTCCAAACTCTGAAAAATCTGGGGCAAAGAGAACTGAATCACTATGGTGAGGAAAAAACAGTCTCTATGACTACAGTCACATTAGAACACAGATATTATACCCACTACAATGTAGCAGGTTCACCTAAAGCACGAAAAAAGTGATGTGATTTAGATAAAAAGGAAAAACTAAGCAAAGTCCAAATGTAACAGACAACATGAGTAAGAAGCAGACAGTGGTAAAGAAGAAAAATAAGATAACACAGCTCAGCAGTGTCAAAGAGCCAACAATTCTGTAGCCCTTGAAAAAAAGTAATATTTAGCAGAGCAGAGTGGTAAAGGAAGCAAACATTCACACTGGAATGCTTTATTCTGCATCTTGGTCCCACCTCTTATCAGCTACACTGATAACCTTTCTGTACCTCTGGTTTCTAATTATCAGCCCTGTAAAGCAGAGGTAATAATACCACATACCTTATAGGATTACTATCAGGACTTAATGGTTACTACAGGCATACCTCGGAAATATCTCAGCTTCAGTTCCAGGCCACCACAATAAAGCAAATGTCGCAATAAAGAGAGTCAGACGAATTTTTGGTTTCCCAATACATGCAAAAGTTATGTTTATACTATACTGTGGTCTATTAAGTGTTCAATACATTATGTCTAAAAAAACAATGTAAATACCTTAATTAAAAAATACTTCATTGCTAAACAATTACAATAGTAACATCAAAGGTCACTGATCACAGATCACCATAACAAATATATTAATAATGAAAAAGTTTGAAATATTGTTAGAATTACCAATGTGACACAGAGACATGAAGTGAGCCAATGCTGTTGGAAAAATGGCACCAACAGACTTGCTCCACACAGGGTTGCCACAAACCTTCTTCAATTTGTTAAAAACGCAGTATCTGCTAAGCTCAATAAAGGGAAGTGCAATAAAACGAGGTATGCCTGTATGTGTAAAGTGCATGGACTAGCACAGGATTAACTGTTCAATAAATTCAATCTATTATTTTTTCTTATTATTATAACTGCTGTGTTAAGGTAAAATGGGGAAAATGTGAGCAATCTTGAACACCCCAGTGAATAATGCTGCCAATAACTGTATATTATATAGATGTGACTGTCAAAAAAGGCAAAGAAATATGTGGAAATGTTCTAAATTAAAGGAGACTTAATAGACATGACAATTAAATGCAATACCTGATGCTAGATCCTATACTGGAGAAAGAAAAAAAAAATCTTTTAAAGGGGATTATTAGATCAGCTGACAAAATGGAATGTGGATGGTAGATTAGATAAAAATGATATATCACTATAAATGTATTAAGTTGGTAATTGTGTTGTGGTTATGTAACATATGGGAGGATGTGTATAGGTTACATGCAAATATTATGCCATTTCATATAAGGAACTTGAGCATCTGTGGATTTTGGTATCTGAGGTGGGTCCTGGAACCAATTCCCCCTAGAACACTGAAAGATTACTATATCACTGTCCTTAGAGGAAATATACACTAATGTATTTATGGGTAAATGACCATGATACATAATATATGAAACTTATTCCCATACGATTTAAAAAGAATTTTTAAATATGTATTCATGCATACACACTGACAATTTTCAAGCAGAAAAATTAGAATCACTGTTATAAATTCCTATTGAGTTCTATTTCCCTGCCAATCTCCATTTTTACATCTGTAGTGGTCACAACAGATTTTTTTTTTTTTTTTTGCGGTACGCGGGCCTCTCACTGTTGTGGCCTCTCCCGTTGCGGAGCACAGGCTCCGGACGCGCAGGCTCAGCGGCCATGGCTCACGGGCCCAGCCGCTCCACAGCATGTGGGATCTTCCCGGACCGGGGCATGAACCCGTGTCCCCTGCATGAGCAGGCGGACTCTCAACCACTGCGCCACCAGGGAAGCCCACAACAGATATTTTTAATGAGGACCCTGAGCCATGAAGAATAAATTACACTCAACATACTTTGTTTTTAATACACATGGAAACATACATAAAAGAAAGGTTTCCATCGAAATACAAAACTTTAAATTATAAACTTAATATTAATCTAGGAAATTTTACTATCTCTAAACACTCACTTCCTAAATAATCCAAACAGTTGATTTTAATATACCTCCTGTTATCTAAGGAACACTTTACATGCAGAATATAAACTCTTCTAACTTGGATCCTACCAGTTCTTTCACCACGTCAAGTCCAGAACCACCAACACAGTTACCCCAGATTTTTTGCCTTGAACACCAGAGCCTGCACTGTTTTTCATCTTTGTAGCTTCTTGAGGCCAGGATGCATGCCATCACGTTGTCTAGACTGGCTACCATGACAATTTCGCCAAAGCTTGCCTTGGTGATCACATCTGGTGATAATAAAACTGGTTCCACATCTGCTATTAAGATAGAAATCTCCTTCCAGTATCTTAGATTCTATTTCCAGAGAGAGTCAAATACTCAGTGTACCCCAATTTTGATGTAGCATTTCAAGACAAAAAGGCCTAAGCAGACAAGAGTCAAATGAACCCCCTGTGCCCCAAAAGGCATTAAGCTAAACAGTTGAAAAATAAAGGAGTTAAGATGTTTTTCTGCAGATACTAAAATGGCCCCCTCTACCACTTAACAAAGCAAAACGGGTTGCCACCTAAGAGTCTCAAAAAACACTTTCCTTCACCCTTAGATTTCCTTAGACTTTAAAATCTAAGTCAGAAAGGTTAGATAAAATCTTCCTTGTCAGAGACAGTGAAAATAACTTTTTTTAAGGCCCTTTTCAGACTAATGTATTCAAAGCAACATTATTTTCCTTTCAATAGCTTAGTGTCCATAGTCATCCATGATAAAAAGATGTGGACAAAACAAATTAATCTACTGTTAGCTATACATATCTACCCAATCTTTGTTCTACACCTGTGAATACAATTTATAAAGTTGACTAAACACAGAAATTTATACCAACCTTAAAATTTTTATCTAGGTCATCTTCATTTTCGGTTTCATTTTCAGCTTCTAAATCAATATCATCGTTGTCATCACTTTCATCTACTACGTCATCCACTGTGATACAAAATGTGCTATAAGTAGGTCAGAGGTAAGCATTCTATAACATGCACATCCAAAAGTAGAATGTTATATATATATAAAACACTGGTATTTCAATCACCAATGGAAAAGTAAATGAAATTTCTTTATAAAAAATGTCTCTAAGGTTGTTCCAGGTATTGAAAAACCTATGAGATGAAGTGAAAGTACTTCAAAATTTGGAAAATCACTCTAAAAATATATAAGCTTTTTTACTAATGTTGTCCAGTTCTAAAAAATTAATAATGTCTTACGTTGCAACAGCCTGAATGAAACACCTCGTTTCCTGTTTATGATAAATTTCAATAACTCTTCATCCATTTACAATTCACTCCCCATTTATTTCTTTCACTGACTGCCATGTACCATGCACTGTGTTGTGTGCTGGGAATTTTTTAAAAGATGTGTAAATATAGTCCCTGCCTCAGGGAGCTTATGAAGTTAAAGAGAGAAAGAACAAAAAATAATTATAATACAAAAGGTATACACCTAATGAAGGCATATACTTAAAAATGCCATGGGAATGGAATAATAAATGCAAACTGCCTGGGGCCAAGGTTATTAGTGATCACTTCACAAAACAGGTAATAATTAAGCAGTATCTTGGAGAAAAATATAGCAGCTTTCTGGGTGAACATAAGAGTGTGTGAGTGTGGCTTTTAAGAAGAAGAAATAATAATGCGAAAATAAAGAATTTAAATTATATCTTTGTAAAATAAGTTAATCGTGACTTAACTTGTATGCTTGAGAAAGTACTAGGAGAAGCAAATAAGAATGAGAAAATGAAGGGTATGATAGGCCAATTAGTTTAGATTTTCATCCGATGGAAGATAAGCACTGGGGATTTTAAAGAGGAGAGTGATTTAACTTACATTTTTCAAAAGATCACTCTGGCAGGTATGAGAAAGGGAGCATATATATGAAGGGGGACCAATTAACAGAGGAAATGACAATAACTGTCTGGACCAATACAGCAGTAATGGGGATGAAGAATGAGTATGCATTAGAGAAAAACCCAGGAAACAGAATGTAAAAGGACATGAGGACCATAGAGGTGGGGGACACAAGGAAAGAAGAGTAAAGGAGTACTCTGAGAGTACTCATGTAAGCAAATGAGTGCATTAAAACAAAGTAAATACTTTTAAAGGACATTTTTCTAAACTTTGCTTTTATTTTTTGACTCTATTGAGGAATAATTGACAATATAACTGTATATATTGAAAGTGTAAAATGTGATGATATATGGTAAATGATATATGGTAAATGATATATGATAAATGGTAAATCATGGTAAAATGATTATCAAGATGAAGATAATTAATACGTCCATCACCTCACATGGTTAACACTGTTAACACTTTGTGTACGTGTGTGTGCGTGTGCATGTGGTGCGAATGCTTAAGATTTACTCTCAGAAACTCAATGCCGTATTAACTATAGTCACCATGTTGTACATTAGATCCTCAGAACTTAATCTTCTTAAAACTGAAAATGTATACCCTTTGATCTTATCACCCCATTTACCATTCTCCCAGCCCTTGGAATCCAACTTTCTATTCCGTTTCTATGAAATCGTTTTTTTTTATTCAACGATTCCACATATAAGTGATGCCATACAGTATTTGTCTTCCTCTGCCTTGCACATTTCACTTAGCATAAATGCCCACCAGATTTATCCATGTATCTATGTTGTTGCAAATGGCAGCATTTCCTTTTTTTAATTGGCTGAATAATATTCATATATATGATATATGTACATCATATATATGAATCACTTTTCCTTATCCATTCATTCATGGAAAGACATTAAGGTTGTTTACAAATGTTGGCTATTGTAAATAATGCTGGAATGAACATGGGTATACAGATATCTCTTTAAGATAATGACTTTGATTCCTTTGGATATATACCCAGGAGTGGGTTTGCTGGTATGGTAGTTCTATTTTTAATTTTTTGAGGAACCTCCATGTCCTTTTCCCTATTAGCTGTACCATGTTACGTTCCCACCAACAGTGTATAAGGGTTCTGTTTTCTCCAAATCCTTGCTATTTGCTCTCTCTTTTTGATAACAGCCATCCTAAGAAGTGTGAGGTAATATCTCTTTGTGGTTTTGGTTTGCATTTCCCTGATGATTATTGATGTAAGGCACCTTTTCATTATCTACTGGCCATTTGTACATAATTCTTTGGGAAAATGTCTATTCAAGTCCTTTGCCCATTTTTAATTGGACTATCTTCTTTTGTACCATTCGGCTATGTGAGTTCTTTGTACTTTTTTGATATTAAACCCTTATTAGATATATGGTTTGCAATTATCTTTTCCCATTCTGTAGGCTGCCTTTTCAATATATTGTCTCCTTTGCTCTGCAGAATCTTTTTAGTTTGTTGTAGTCCCACTCGTTTAGTTTCTGTTGCCTGTGCTTTTGTTATCTTACCCGAGAAATCACTGCTAAGACCAACGTCAAGGATCTTTTCCCTCGAGTTTTCTTCTAGGAGTTTTATAGTTTCAGGCCTTATATGTAAAGTCTTTTATCCATTTAGAGTCAATTTTTGTGAATGGTGTAAGACAGGGGTCCAGTTTCATTCTTTTGTGGATACCTAGTTTTTCCCAATACCATTTATTAGAGACTGTCCTTTCCCCATTGTGTGTTCTTGACACCCTTATCTTGACCATAATATGTTTGGGTTTATGACTAGGATCTCTAATCTGTTTCACTGGTCTATGTGCCCTGCTTTATTTGAGTACCATACTATTTTGATTACCATAGCTTCATAATAGCTTGAAATCAGGAAGTGTGATGCCTCCAGCTTTGTCCTTCTTTCTCAAGATTGCTTTGACTATCTGGGGTCTTTTGTGGTTCCATACAAATTTTAGGATAGTTTTTGTATTTCTGTGAAAAATGACACTGGAATTTTGATAGGGATTGCATTGATTCTGAAGATCACTTTGGTCAGCATGAACATTTTCATATTAATTCTTCCAACTCAAGAATACAGGATATCTTTCAATTTTTTTGTGTGTCTTCTTCAATAACTTCTAACAGTGTCTTATTGATCAGTGAACAGGTCTTTCAATTCCTTGGTAAAACTTATTCGTAAGTACTTTATTGTTTTTGATGCTATTGTAAATGGGATTGCTTTCTTAATTTCTCTTTCAGATAGTTCATTATTAGTGTGGAGAAACGCAACTGATGGTTTGTATATTAACTTTGTGTCCTGTACCTTTACTGAATTCATTTATTAGTTCTAACAGTTTTTTGGTGGAGATGTTACAGTTTTCTATATATAAGATAATGTCATCTGAGATGATTTCATCTCAAATGAGATGATTTCATTTCTTCCTTTCTGACTTGGATGCATTTTCTTTCTTTTTTCTAGCCTAATTGCTATAATTAGGATATCTGGCACTAGGCTGAGTAAAAATGGTGAGAGTGGGCATTCAGCTTTTGTTTTTCTGTTGAACTCTTTATCTCTCTTTCATTTCTGAAGGACAACTTTGATGGGTAAAGTATTTTTTTTTTTTTGGCTGTGTTGGGTCTCCATTGCTGCACATGGGCTTTCTC
This sequence comes from Monodon monoceros, assembly GCF_005190385.1. Taxonomy (NCBI): domain Eukaryota; kingdom Metazoa; phylum Chordata; class Mammalia; order Artiodactyla; family Monodontidae; genus Monodon; species Monodon monoceros. Next base: position 30,215,827 of record NW_021703782.1, on the reverse strand, counting down.
TAGTTGCAGCAAGCAGGGGCTACTCTTCATCGTGGTGCGCGGGCTTCTCATTGCCGTGGCTTCTCTTGTTGCAGAGCATGGGCTCTAGGCGCACGGGCTTCAGTAGCTGTGGCTCACGGGCTTAGTTGGTCCACGGCATGTGGGACCTTCCCAGACCAGGGCTTGAACCCACGTCCCCCGCATTAGCAGGCGGATTCTTAACCACTGCACCACCAGGGAAGTCCCGGGTAAAGTGTTTTTGATTGACAGTTTTTTTCTTCAAGCAATTTGAATATATCATCCCACTCTCTCCTGGCCTGCAAGGCTTCTGCCGAGAAATCTACTAATAGGCTTATCAGTATTACCACATAGGTAACAAGTTTTTTCTCTAGTTGCTTTCAAAATCCTCCCTTTGCCTTAAGAGCCTGATGAAAATGTCTTGGTGAAGATCTCTGAGGGATGAATCTATTTGCAGATCTTTGAGCTTGTGTGCCTACATAGCCATATCTTCACCAGATTTGGTAAGTTTTCAGCCACTATGTCTTTAAATAAGTTTTCTGTCCCTTTCTCTCTTCTTCTTCTTCTGAGACTCCCATTACACAGATGTTGTTTCACTTAATTGTGTTCCACTATTCACATAGGCCTTCTTCACTCTTTTTCTTTCTGATTTCTTTTTCTCCTCTGACCTTATAATATCATGAGATCTGTCTTCAAGTTCACAGATTCTTTCTCTTGCTTGATTGAGCCTGATACTGAAGTTCTCTATTGCATTATTCATTGTATTCTTCAGGTCCAGAATTTGGTTCTTTTTATGATTTCTTACTCTTCATTGAACTTCTCATTTTGTTCATGTATTGTTTTCCTAAGTTCACTGAATTGCTTCTGTCTTCTCTTGAAGTATCTGAGCTTCTTTATTTTGAATTCTTTTTCAGATAACTCACAGATCTCCACTTCTTTAAGTTCAGTTACTGAAAAGTTACTGTGTTCCTTTGGCAGTGTCATGTTTCCTTGCTTTTCCAGGTTTCTGAAGGTTTTGTATTGATGTCTGCACATCTGAGGATGCAGTCAACTCTTCCAGCCTTTTTGGATTGGCTTGGGTAGGGAAAGACTTTCACCTGAAGGTGACTGTAAGAGCACCAGCTGGGTAGCACACAGCGTCTTTGCTTCCTGGGAAGGCACAGTGGTGGCGTCTTTATGCAGCTCCATCAGTTGAGGTCAACATCAGCACTGACTGTAGGGGTCTTCTGTGGCCTATACTATGGAGGTCCTCAGGTAGCAGTGGTGGCTAGGGCTGTTGGGATCCTCAGGGGCAAAGGCTGCTAGGGTCTTTTTGAACTCCTTTTTTCTGCCTATATGAGGAAGTTCTAGCTAACGGGATCCCCCTTGGCACCTGATCTGGTATGCTGGATCTCACAGCAGTAACAGAGCCAGCCAGGGTCCTACAATCAGGTGCATGTGGAAGCACCACAAAGCCTGGGTCCTTGAGCACTGGTGCACTTGCTGTGGCAGTGGCATTGGTGTCTAAGGTGCGAGAATGTGCTGATCTCTCATGAAAATGAGGTCTGGAGCTCTGGGGCTCACTGTAGTGAGTCCAGCTGAGGGGAGATGCAGCAGCTATATGAGCCCACAGCAAGAGCTCCAACCCCAAGGAACAAATGCAAGAGGCAGGACTCCAGGCAGCTCCGTTAGCTGAAATCAACTTTGGTGAAGACTTGCAAAGCCTCGGAAACAAAGGCTATAAACATCCACAGCAGCAAGGCTCACTGGGATTCTTCTGCTGTCCTTTTCTCCATGGGGTAAAATTCTACTGAGGGGAACCCTCTGGTACCAAGCTGCTCTAGACCGGGGAATGGGGTGATGGAGATAAAATGCTTCCTGTACTTTTCTATGTGGCCATCCTCAGGTTTTGAGTTCTGCATGGTTTCTGATGCTTCTTCATTGAAGTTCAGAGCTATCCCTGAGATATTTTCATCAGTTTGTAGTTGGTTATTTATTGTTTTTGCTGCATTTGCAGGGGAGACAAGTGTTGGGACCTCCTACGCCTACATCTTGCTGATGTAACCTTCTTTAAACTCTTTTACACTTCCATTTCCAATGTGATTTATCATAGCAAAGATTATAAATTCCTCCCACCCAAGTATCTGTTCTCCTCTCCTTCATTTTAGTAACAGAACCTCTGAGTTTTAGCTAGAGGTTATAGATTCCAGCCTCCCTCACAGTAGTTACAGCCATATGACTAATTTTTGGCCAACAGTATGTGAGGCAAAGTTGTAAATACAAACTCCAGGTCACATCCTTTAAAAAGAAAATTGTCCTCTCCATTTTCTTCCATTACCATTTTCCACATGCACATGAGGAAACCACCATAGGAGATGATGAAAACAAAAAGAATCTTTTTCCTTTGATGACCTGGTGGACAGAGGCCTACTGTCCAGGATCACCTTCCCATCTTCTGTATGGGTATGTGAGAGAGAAAAAAAAAAATCTATCTCATGGCAGTGTAGCAAATAGGCTCTGGAGACAGAATACCTAATTCAAATCCTGGCTCCTTGAGTTACTAACTACTTGACCTTGAGCAAGTTACATAAGTTATTTGTGTCTCAGTTTCCTCATCTGTAAAATGGAAATACCCACACATACTGTTCTTGGGAGACTTAAAGGAGTTAATATATATAACGTGCCAGGCAAAGAGTATGTGCTATATGGGACTTCCCTGGTGGTGCAGTAGTTAAGAATCTGCCTGCCAATGCAGGGGACATGGGTTCAATCCCTGGTCTGGGAAGATCCCACATGCCATGGAGCAACGAAGCCCATGTGCCACAACTACTGAGCCCATGCACCTAGAGCCCAAGCTCCGCAATAAGAGAAGCTACCACAATGAGAAGCCCATGCACCGCAACAAGGAGTAGCCCACACGCAGCAACAAAGACCCAGCACAGCCAAAAAATAAATTAATTAATTTATTTCTAAAAAAGAGAGAGTATGTGCTATAAAAACGTCTGTTATTACTATTGTTGCTTGAGGGACTGTGGTACTGTACTGGGTCACTGTGTAACAGCAGCTCAGTCTATCCTAACAGAGTTACGAAATTGCTCTAAATTCTTTCAGAAATAGACCACACAAAGTAAGTATTTATATTGCATAGAGTAACTGGGTCTATTTATGTCAATGTACTAATGCCAGTTAGTCGTGGATAAACATAGGAAAAACTGACATTTGGTAAAAGAACTGTTAGGAAAAAAGAGGGCACTGAATTCAGAAAAGCCTATTGCAAATAAGAAAGACAACTCCTTGGATAGGGAGAAGGGAAAATGCAGTTCAGCATCAAAGAGAAAATATGTTTTTAATTTTTAGGCAAACCTGTCAAATATCTTCCTTTATAGGTATTTTCCTTTGGTTTCATACTCCAGATGTGAAATGTCATATAGCATAGGGTGTCTGAGACCTTCTTTTCTATTCCAATTATCTATTCTTGTACCATCACCAATATATATCAATTATTATAACTTAATCTCACAATTAAAATCAGGGAATATAAATCATCCTTGTTGTTAGTTTTCAAAATGTCCTTGGCTCATTTATAGTGAAGACAAAAACATAGGAAAAAACTTAAATGGCTATCAATAGGAAACTAGTTAGATAAATTATACTGTATCTGTATGATATAACAATTAAAAGGTACAAGTCAGAACTTTCCATAAGGTTTTGGAAAGTATATTTCAAGGGGTTTATTTTGTTCGTCCTATTGCTCCTATAAATGTGATCTTTCCCTTTGTGTTTTCTGTTACTGTTTTTTGTTGATACGTACATATACATACACACATGCGCGCACGTACGCACACAAAAGAAAACTAGTGAATTTTATTTATCTATCTTGTAAACAGGACTTCACTGAACTTTTATCTGGTCTAAGATACATTTTATAATTGATTTGCTTGGATTTTCCACATGAGCAATGACGTCCTCTGCAGACAATGATATAATTTTATCTCACTCTTTTAATGATTAATACCTTTCCTTTCCCTGTCTCACTGATTTGGCCAGAGTTTTCAAAACAATGTTAACTAATAATGGTTGAGAAAGGCTTCCTCTAACACTTCATAACTATTTGTGATGTTGGTTGCTGATCTGAGTTAGATAATACTCAGCTAGCATGGAAAATATTCCTTAAGAAATTTTACCTGGAATTAATAATGATTTTTATCAAAACTCTTCACGGCATTTATTAAGATAATCATTGGTTTTCTTGCTTTGAACTACTGATAAATTTTAATTAAAGTCTTAATATTACAATAAACTTACTTTCTAAAATAATTCTTACTTTGTCAAAGTGTCCTATATCTGAAAATGCCGCTCAATTCAATATTCTAGTATTTTAGATTTTTATATTTATTTTCATGAGTGACAATGATCTGTAAGTTGTTTCAGGTTATTCCTACCAGGTTTTGATTTCAGCAACATACTAGCTTCTAAACTTTTCTTTTTTTTCTATGCTCTGGAAAATAAAGCATAGGAAAATTTCTTGAAAGTTGAGAGAACTAATCTATAAAGTCATCGTTGTTTGGTGTCTTCACTGAAGGCAACTTGATTGCATATTCAGTTGTGGGTTTGCTACTATTTAAGTCAATTTTAGTTATTTATATTTCCCTAAAATATTGTCCATCTCAATCATATTTTCAAATGTATTAACATGAGCTATCTTCAGCATCCACTTAGATTGACTGGATCTCCTCTATTTAACTTGCCAAGAACTTAGAGGTATATTAAAATCACCCACTAATGCTGTGTTTCTATCAATTTCTCCATATTATCCAAATAATTATAGCTTTATCTACCTTTATTCTAGTGCTTGGCACACTTGTTATTATCTAGCTTGTATAAAATCATCTTTGATATCTTGCTTTAAACATTTTGTTCTGTATTTATATTTTGTGGGGTAGTAATAATGTCTTCCTCACCTTTCTTGAGCTGAGAAAAACAAATACACAGTTGCCAATCTGTTTATTTTAAGCTTTCAGTCTTGCTGTTTTAAGAGTTTCCAGGATGTATCAGCTACTTAGATTTTGTTTTTAACCCAACCTAAGAGTCTCTTTTTTTTTAATGGGAGTATTTTATCCTTTTAGATATCTTATTACTGAAACTGATTTGCTTGTTCTAGCTTTGTATTCAGCATTTTCCGGATTTTGTGCATCTTGGAAATTTTCTTACTTTTCTATAGCAGTGATGGATGGACCTCTTCAAGAATTTTTTCCAAGAAGGAATATACATTATTTTATACAGAATTTCAAAGGGTTCTTAGTCTCTGAGGTCCATACATGGATTCCTATGGTTCAGTAGATTCTAGTCTAAGGATCTCTGCTCTAGATGTTACTTTTCCATTTTGAAACACATATTTGGGCCACTATTTCTATAATTACCATCTTAGAAATACAACAATATTATAATTTAAGAAATCTATGAATATAAATTGCAAAAGACCCAGTTTACTATAGCCGTGTATTATGTATCTTTCACCAAAAATTAGTTGATATATTTCAAAATAATAGTAGAGCAACTACTTAGTATTACATAATTAACAATTTGTAATGTTAAATACAATTACTCTACTACCATGTCTTCTGCATTCTTGACTTAATCCATCACTGGCCTGGCTGAAGTATTATTTCATATAATTACTTCAGAAGGGTTCCTGGGCAATATGCTTCTGTACCCTTGCATATCTAAGAATATATGTCACCTTCACATACGGGTGGCTTCTAATAAGGGTTCAGAAATCTTGAGTCAGAACTCTTTTCCTTCAAATCTCCAGAGTCTGCTTCACTATCTTTTGGCATTAAATGTTTAAGAGAATAAGTCTTGAGGCCAGCTCAATTCATCCATTAACAAATGTTAAATGCACATTTATTATAACTCATGCAATCTAACGCATGCTGAGGATAAAATGAAGGTAAAAACAACAGTCTTAGCTTCGTGGAATTTACAGTCTAACTGAGGATGGTAAAAAATAATGAAAATTGTGATAAATTTAATGAAGCCTGTTATGTGAGAAAATGATGGAGAGCAGGGTGTTTTCCTTGTGTCTATGCAATTGCTATTAAAACCCTGCTCTCAATCCCATTCATGAAGCCTTCTTAGTCAATTAAAGTCTCCATTTCTAGTTCAGTGATCCATCAGTCTGAAATGATGCAGAAAAGGAGCCCTCAGAAAAATATCATCTCTGTCTTTTTTTTCCCCATGTTTGATATATTCCCTGCACTACAAGTCAGCTTTCTCTATCCATGTGATTATTCTGGACACTGAACAAAGAACACTCTGGGGTATATCCTATCTCTCTCCCAGTGTTACTACCTGCCACATATAGTGAAGTCTCACAAGCTTTCTACCAGTTAGACCACCACTTAAACCTCCATAATCCTACATTGAGAGAGAGAAAGAAATTCCAACAGCTCCTTGACTCTCCCTCCAAATTAGGTACTAGTGGCCCTCAACCTGGAGCCAGAGATACTGCATTTCATAGAAGGGTGAATAGAGTTGACACTCTTCCTTAATCTATTCTTTTCTCCAACATGTTTGTTGCACACCCTATGTTTATTCCATGAGAATGCTCCTTTTATCTAGTTTTCAGATTCAGTACAGATTTTTCCCCTATTTTTGAAGTCTGTTGGCAATTTTAAATGGAATGAGAAGAAGCAATTAGATCACTGTTTTCACTTAGCTATGTTTAATCAAGTCCCAGACTTAGACTTTTAAACCTTTTAAAGGAAGTTTCTGAATAATCCATTTTGATATTTTATATAGTCTAAACTTCTACTTTAATAATTAAATACTTTAGAAATGCAATCATAACAGTGAACTCTGTGATATATACCATAGGTAAATCTATATTGAGGATAATAAACTAATTATAATTACTTAAAAATTGTCTTAAATCACTTACTTCAAAGCATTGCTTTTAAATATAATTAAAAACCTCTTACTTTTTTAAAAAGTGATCACCTAACAAGAAAATACTTTAGAAATTCTATTAATAGCCTAGACTACTTTCTCTTTTGAATTTTCCTATGTCTTATAAAAAAATTCTGCTTTTTCCCCACATTAAGAAGTGGAAACTCTTACTTCCTTTGCTATGTACACAATATTGCACCAAAAATGACAAAGAGCCAATTTATGATATTTTCATATTTTCTATCAGGTAAGTAACTGTGCAAGTTTTGTTAAACATAAACTGTAACATGTCTGATGATTAGACACCTTTAACTTTAAAAAATGAAGTTCATTAAAAAGCTACAAATGTAAGCTCAAACAGAATTACCTAAACAGTTAATGTTTACATTCTTAGATTTTGAAAATTTATATAAACTATCAAATACTGTTCCTGTGTGGTTCTTAAAGTTTTTCACATTTCCACATATGTAGTACACCCCACATTCCTTCCCTTAATTACTCAATCTCAATTTCTTATATTTGAAGAAGTATTTATTAACTAAAAAATAATATGAAAGTTTATCATGTTCATTAAAACCTTCTTTTGCTAGGGAGATGAACAAAAGCAAAAACAGATAAAGTCACACAATTCCAATAACCACTGAAAGCCAGCAAGAAGCATGTGGTCCTACCTTCAGGGGGTAAACTGTAGAGCTGGGCCACAGGTCCAGTCACAGGAATAACTGGTAACTGGAAATGGAAAGAACTTTTAATCGTTGGGAGTGGCAGGCGATTTTTAGGGAAACACTTCCTCATTATCAGACTGGAGGTGTTGACAAGAGGATCAAGGGTCCTGACTGCCAAACATTCCTGTTTTATAAGAAAAGAAAAAAAGATAATGTGCCTTTGGTGAATAAGTGAAACAATTTTACATGACTTCGGAAAGTAATACATTAATAATTTTCAAAAGGCAAATACCACAAAAAAATTTAACATAATTATAAAACAGCTTTGACTAATCAGAAATATCTCTTTTTAAGTAAGAACCTCATATGGCAAATTTAGCAGTAATTTTCCTTAAATATTTTAACTAAGCAGAAATCAGTACCATCTTTGGTGCCAGAAGTCACCAAAGCACTAAGTAATATCTATGAGTGACTTAGGGAGCATTTAGCAAGCCTAGGGTATAAAATAAAAATGAAACTTTAAGGGAAGAAGAAAAAAAGAAGAAAGATTAAGAAATTAAGACAGGTGTAAAAAATAAAAAGGAATGTGCATTTGGCTGAGCCTTTCTCAAAATTCTATCAGTTATCATGCAATAGCACCCCTAACAAGTTAGCTGTTCAACTTATAAAAGAATAGCCTGAATATCACAATTTTAAGTTTTAAGAGTTTAATTTGCTATCCTGGTATCTAATCTTGAGAAGGACTAGTGAACAGGGAATTTGAAACTATTTCATATAACACTGTTATTATTATTGACAATTGACATCTAGATGGCTTTAGATGGCACTTTGATAACCTGTGAAATTTTCAGTAGAAATCTTCACACCTGACCTGTCAAAACAGATGAAAAACTAAGGCTCATAAATGTGAAGTGGCATAAACAAAGTCACCCAATTCTTCCTCCTATATCAAATATCCATCACTGTCTATATTAGGAATAGTGAAAATAAGTGCATGTGATTGATCTAGAAAAGAAAAAGCTAAGAGTTAACATAAAACATGTGTTCTTAACTACTCTCACACAGAAAAAGATTATTTGTTGTGTGTAAGACCAAGAGGGCACAACCAAGATGACTGGTTGGAATTTTCAAGACAGATTTTGTTCTAATAATTATAGCCTTGTAAAAATAAAAGGTTACTTTGCAATATCCCCACTCTACAGATGCTAGAATCTTGCTAAAGATATTGTTGAGAAGGTTTACGCATAAGATGGCTGGCAGAACCAGGATTCCTAACTCCAGGTTTCACTTCTGTACCTGCACTATTTAAAAATATTCTCTCCAGGAGAAAGACTGAGAACACTCACAAACAACATATCTGCCTTACCAGCCATAAAGGATTTGTGAATACTTATGAGGGGAACATACAAAACTGAGTATAGCCAACTGCACACCTTAGAAAACGTGGCTATATGGAATTCCTTCCTGCCCAGTGGAGAGATTTATATACATCTTCCTTTTACGTATGGGGGAAAAACCTCATATTGCAGAGATATGCACTGAGCACTTTCTCGAACTCAGTCTGATGTCACATTTGAGAAACGATTGTGCCTTTTGGCTTTTGGATTTTTTTAATATATTTATCATACTTTTTGAGTATTTTTAGAAATACTAAGTATTCTTAAGAACCAAATCCTATCATTAATAGGTAATCATAATAACACGAAGAAAATTAAAAACTTACTTGTGAAGTGTTATAAAGAATTTTCATCCCATTGGCATCAATAAATGCTTTTCTTCCCAACTTGATGCTTGTAACACTTTTTAAACTCTGTAAAATTCCTTTTCGAATGAGCATGTTTCTATGCCGATTATCATGGCGGTGCCAATCTACATAAATTGTTAAAAGGACTTGGACATATCCTCTGTCTACAGCTCTCCTGGCATTTGTTTCTTTAACAAAAGAAAATTGAGAAAATATTTTTTAAATAATAAGAGACACTGGTAGAATAAATCAAATTAAAAACATAACCACAATACTGGAATGAAGTCTTACAATACTTTTCCAAAAATAAATGGCAACCACATATTTAAATATTTTTTAGCTAACAACATAAATATGACAAGTTCCAGGTAATTTTCCAGAAACCTGCCCATATATTGTTTTGTGGTTAATAAATATCAAAATATCTTTAACACAATTAAGGTTGTATATTTTTAAATGTTAATACTAACAAAACTTTCATATATTTTAAAACTTATGAATATACTGACTTTCACTACACCAAAAGGAATATATAAGCCTTTAACTCACTAGCTGTGACTATGATTTTGTTAAAAGCCATTATCATTATCGCAACTTCTATTACAATCTTTGTGTGAAATAAACTCCATTGGATTGTCGCTCCTACTACAAATTGTATGTGTTTCTACTGAAATTATTTTAAATTTTAATTACCCCCACAATTATATATAAATATCCATGCCACAAGAAAGCTAAGTGAAAAGCACTTAAACAACTTTTTAGTAAGTGAAATGTAAGAAGCATTATATGATTAGAAGATAGTGCTTTATTGTCATTAATTTTTCAATATATGAAAAAACTGCATCAAAATTTTTTTTTGTAAACAGGCAATTTTATTGGGGTAAAATTAACAGAAATAAATTCATAAATTTGATGTACTTCATTTTTTTAATGTTAATATTTAAGATTTTTAACCAAAAGGGTGCATTTCACTAAGATGAGAGCAAGGGGATCATATCTTAGCAACATCCTGAGCCACCCAGCACTACGAGGGTGGGCCAATGATAAGAGTGCAAGATAATGTGGAATACCAACCCATCTGAGGTTGTTTACTTAGAAAGAAATACCAATCTCTTCCTCATCTACATTTACGTATAAAATGACCACCTGGCTCATGGCATGGACACTAAGATAATGCAACAGTAAGGCTGTGCTGCTTTTAGTTGCCTGAAAGAATTACTACAGTTTTAAATGTGCTAATACCCACCTAAAACATAAAGACACTGAGATCAACAAACTTATTAATGCCCTCTTAGAAATTATGTTCTGATATTTGAGAGCTGGAAGAAACTCACAGGGGCAGGAGCGGGGCACTTTCTTATGTAAAAGGTTTAATACCTCTGTTGTGTCTGGAAGAGCTAGTTTGCTAAGGCTGTGGCTATCTATAGGATAGTTCAATAGTTCTGACTAACAATAGTTTCATGTATTTTAAACAAATATACATATTTTGTTTACACCAATTGGAATATATAAGCCTTTAGCTTACTAGCTTCTTAGTATTACCAGTAATACTTAAAATATATTACTATCATAATGTCTTTTAAGAATCACTGTAACTCCTATTACAAACTGTGTTTCCACTGGAATTCCCAAAAGCCTAAATGGTATTTATGAGAAATATTTAAATTCTTTATTGAAGATCAAATTAAAAACTTGTGCATAACTCAAACACACGTGCTGAGTGACTCTTAAGAGAAGTGAGCAGATCTATCTGCAATCCAGGATCATTTACTTGTCAGTTACTTTTTTACCTGATGGAGCAAACAGATATGTTTGCCCACCATCCTCCTTTGAAGGAGAAGAAGGGAGGGAGTAAAAGGAAGCTTATTATTTAAAACTGAAGATATCAGCATTTCAGTCATTTTAGGTTAACTGATTTCTAAAAATACTTGAAACTTAGAGTTTTAGTTTTTACTGACTTCGAATTAGTGACTTTGTCATCAGTGATTCTGAAAATTAGTAAGCTTTAATAAGAGTTTAGTTTTAATGGCTATTTTAATCTACTCTAAATCAAAAAAAATATGCCTACATTAATTTAAAAATTAATCTTTAAACAATTTGAACCACAAAGGCAGGGAGGGCACATCAAAGCAAGGCTACAAATATCTTTGAAATTAATCCAAATATTCTAATCTTGGTCTAAAGTTTATCACATCATATATGAAAACAAAGCTACATAGCTAATATAATTGAATAACACACATTTCATTTCAAGGATAAAACTGTTAACTGAATTTTATGCACTCTAGTATATAATAGTAATACCTACGGTGATTCTTTAAATTTAATAAATCATTACCAAATATCAGATTCTCAATCAATTAATCATTTGCTACTGTCCTTCTCATCAAACTTAAGGGCAAGTTGGTCTCACCATCAATAGACAGTTTTGGGGAAAAATAACATTGAAAGCCATCAATATAGATCTTTAGGACTAAATGTTATTGTGGTTAAATAAGATGTTAATTTAATCAACCAATGGAATGGGGGAATGGAAGTGCTAACAAAAATTAATATTTAAAATACAGACACTGAGTATCACGGAGAGAAAAAAAGCACATAATGCAGATGGTTACTCTCCAAAAAAAAAGCACCATATTGTGTTAAGACACATTTCCTCCAATACTTCAATTTTGAAGATTAAAAAAATTGTGCTTTAGTCTGTAAATGCATTTAGTAAAATGTAAATTTACATTAAGTCATTTTTAATGTTATAAATTTGAATTTTATGGTAGAAATAAAACTTCTAATAAAGAGGTCCTAACTGGAAATCATATGTTACATAGAGACAGTAGTTGTCAAAGATACTCTTCATGGTAGATGTTCTCAAGGCCATGTTAGCATCACTTTTTCAAAATGATACTATATAATATTTACATATTACTTTCCCCTACTAACAAGGCTTTATGTTTATGAAAGTAACTTAGAAAAAGGAAGTCAATATACTTGAATAAATTATATGAATGTACTGATAAATTAGAGCTCAATAAACATAAATGATCTTAGATATATATCAATCGACTGTACTAAAAGATAAAATCAACTTTGACATTAAATTATTATGAACAAGCTTTATAAACATAAACTAAATCTACATTTCCAGTTTCTTTAACATAGTAGACAGAATACTCAGAAAAATAGTATCTAGTATTTCTAGTATTTAAAAACTTACTTGATTTTAGCAATGCAGCAAGAGTGTCTAAAGCAACCCTGTCAACATGAGAAAACACAAACAACAACAAAACTAGTAAAATTAATCTACAATAGTAAATTCATACAATCTTTTCAGATAAGTAATTAGTATCTACTCCAAATGTCATTCCTGTTATAATAAATTACATATGCTGTTTCTCTATATGCCTCACTTCCTTCAGGTTAAAATTGGATATGAGGAAGATTGAAATATCAACAAAAAAGCACCAAAAAAAAATGTTTAAGAAAGAAAAAGAAGAAAATTAACAATGTCTAAGTCTTCATATCAGAGGTTAGGTGAATGGAATCATTGTACCTGTGTCTGACTGGGACAGAGTTCACAAAGGAATAATACTAAGAATCATAGATTCTGATTCACAAAAAAATTAAAACAAAAACAAGTTTTAACACAAAGTTTGCAACTACAAAATTCTATAGATATTCGTAGCTATCTGACTTCAAAGTATTTTAGCTCTATCAAGCAATAATCCTAACATTTAATGTGATAACAAATGTAAAATATTTTGGAACTAGGAGGTTTGGGGAGAGGAAGTATGAACCCTTAACATTTTTCAGCCATACGGCACCAAAGAGAATAATGACCTAATTAACATCTCAAAAGTTCTCACTGCCCATTAGAGGACTTATATATTCTTTAAATATAAATGTGCAGTTACACACAGTGAAATCAGTGGCCATTAAGCAACTTTGAAAATATATATAAGATCACTGTGGAAAGCCTGTAATTCAAATATTTTTTTAAAAATGAGTTATTGAAGAAATGGAACTTTCAGGAACTTTAAAAATATAAGCCAGTACCTCTTAGTAAGATTTCAACAAGGATAATTAATTTGCATAAAAATATGTACACTGTCAAATTTAAGCATTTCACTCATCACTAAGCATTTGTTGAATGCCTACTAGATACCCACAGTAGCAGGTTCTTCATGGGTATAAAATTAGAAAACAAAGTTATCTCTTTCACAGATAATTTTACAATCTAGATAAGGTAATAAAATGTACATATCTATGGAAAAACTACTCAAGAAATTAAAACTGAAAACAAGATAATAAAGTTAATAAAGCTACATACACACTAGTGGTACACATAGCGTGACCAGATGATGACTTCTAAGATGACTTAGAAGATTTAAAACGGATACTGATTTAAGATGGATATTGGTTCAAAATAGAACCTGAAACAATAATCCAGGACTAGGTACAGACTAAGTGCTCATTTATAATAAATGCTCATTACTGCTACCCTCTAGAGCAAGTTGTTAACAGTTACATTTTGGTTTATTGACACAAATAAAGCAACCATATAAACATTTATTTATGATAACATTTGTAAAATAAAAACAACAGTATATGCTCTAAAAAATATAAACTCCTGCATGTAACTTTCTCAAAACAATGTGCAGTTTTGGTAATGGCAAGTTAAAAGTAAATGAAAACTATAAAATTATAACAGAATTTTCACAGCACTGAATCATCAGTAAGAAACTTTTCATAATCTTATAATTATTCAATAAAATGCACTTAAGACTGTAAAACTATCAGAATAAGGATGACTTTTAAATTGGTCAAAATCAGAACTAAAGGGATCTTCTAAGTACAATGGCAATTTTGGGGAAAAAAGAAGACTTCATTCAGCAAGGCCTGATAAATGCCAAAAATTGTTACATATGCCTTGTATGTGTGTTTTCTAGTTTAATTCTTAAAAAAAAAAAATTCCTAGTCCATAGAATTGACACATTTTATGAATAAGGAAACTAAGGATTTCAGAATATAATATGCCTAGGGTCACATAAAAACTAAGTGATATGAAAAATAAATCATACAAGATTCTTGTTGAGAAAGAAAATTATGAAATCAGAAATGTCAGCCTCCTCCAAAAAGGTATGTTGAAGTCCAAACCTCTAGCACCTCAGAACGTGGCCTTATCTGGAAACAGGGTCTTTGCAGATGTAATTAGTTAAAATGAAGTCATGCTGGAGTAGACTGCCCTTAATCCATCAACACGGATGCTCTTATAAAAAGAGGGAAGACTATTTGAAGACAGACACACAAGGAGAGAACACCATATGATGACAGCGGCAGAGACTGAAATGTTGCACCTACAACCAAGGAACACTAAAGATTGCCAGCAAACCACCAAAAGCTAGGAATAAGCAAGGAAGGATTCTCCCCTGCAGGTTACAAAGGGAACACTGGTCCTGCTGACAAGTTGATTCTGAACTTCCAGCCTCCAGAGACAATTAATTTGTTATTGTAAACTACCAACTTTGTACTAGGTACTTTATTACAACAGTCCTAGGAAACTAATACAATTGCTTAGAGGCAATCATTTGCAATGAACTCAGAATTTTCCCATCTACAGCTAAGTCTTAATTCAAAATTTTAAAAATCTTAACAGCACTTTCAGAAACAGTCTTTCTGCCTGCTGGCAGTTGTTTACAACACATTTGAACCAAACAGAAGTGCTCTGACATTTTCTAAGCCTTAAACTACATGTTTTTCTCTTGATGTTTATTCTTCAATGCTGCCAAAACTGGATATGCACCCAATTCCTTCTGCCCATCATGCTTGTTCCACAGCCCCATTAGATGAAAAGAAATTATGAAGTTTGGTGCAAAGTCGTCTTGACAGTTTTACCAAGATGTTTTTTAAAAGGTATTTTTAAAAACTTCAGTACAAAGGAATTTCTGCAATTCTATGTCAGTTATAAGCCAGTATGAATTTATAATATAAAAGTTACCCAACAATTACAGAATAGTATTTATTGAAAAGTACATTTTTATATGTTGATTAGAATTTCTCAGCACCAATATTTTATACTTCCTCATATATTTTGCAGTCTTCACAAGTCCCACACAGAATAATAACTAACAATGGCTTTAAAAGCAGCCTGTGGCTTATTCATTTGGGAGCAGTGAGGGAGGAGAAACTGAAGCCCCAGGTACTCATGAAGTTATTTAAGTTGCGGGGGGAGTCAATCCTTGCAATAACCTCCAAACCTGTAGTGAAACTCAGAAAGAGTTACAATAACTTTTAGAGTTGCTTCCTTCTAGATTAACAGTGTTTAAATCTAAAACCTAAAATTGGAAAGGAAAGGAAATTCTAAAGGAAAGCGCCGCTCTTCAAACATAAATAATAACCCTCGATCTTCTTCAACTAACTAAATGCACGGCATTAAGGGGAGGAAGAATTGGTATACAAATGCTCTAGATGTTGAGATTGTTTAATTAAGGGGGAGATCCTACAATTATTCAAAATAATAAAGGAATCATGATATAGATGTCTGGTCAATGAATGGTTTATCCTTTTTAAAGTAAAAATAAAGTTTAAAGAGTTTTTCTTTTTAAAATATAGAAAAAAGAATGAAGGAATAATGTAGATAACTTACATTCCTTTCTCAGAAGTTTAGACTCACTGATTTCTACATGGTTTTGGAAATAGTCCATGTTGTATATTATACAGATACTTGTGAAATGTTCTTTTCTCCTAGGAACTTTTTATATTAGGTTTGGTAACTTGGTTACAATAGAGTAATGTAGATCTTAAGTAGGAGATCATAACCAAGATCAAGATTAATTTTAAAGTACTTTAAAGATCAAGAAGAGAAAAGGCATAAAAATTTTAAAGATAAAGAATATATTTTTCATATTAACTAGGATTCATGCACATCCACATTACTACATTACTTACCTAAACTAATTACACTGCATTAATATAGGCATTGTGCTAATTACAAGAATTACCTCATTGAATCCTCATAACAACCTTATGATGGAGGCACAAATACTACCATTTTACAGACAGGAAACTGGGGCATAAAAAGTTAGGCAACTTACTTCATATCATGAAGCCAGTAAGGGCTAACACGCAAATCAAGTTCTGCAGGGCTCCAAAGCCCACTCACTACACTACATCAATTCCGGAAGTTGGTTTTACTAATTGTGAACAATCATTTTCTTTATCTTGTCACATTTCATCAGATGCTCTAAGACTGTGTGTATGATCTTTATATAAGTAAATATGCTGTCATCCCACCAAATAATATTTAATAAATAATTATATGTGCAAGTAAGCTTCCATTTTCAAGCAGGGTAAAAGCTAAACATCTGACCTTTATTAAGTAAGGGTGAAAAGACTGAGTATGTTCTGGACGTTATTCACTTGTAAAATTTAACCAAATAGTTGATGTGGACAAGTTCTTCCTTATAAAAGAATCACAGCTAATAAAAGTAGAAAGAATGAGAAAATTAGAAAAGTCACTATTTTGGAATCTTTTAAGAAATAATGGATCAGGCAATGCTATGAAATATTGCTAAGTTTTTAGGTGAAAGGGGGTGGAACATTTCAACACAATGATTTTCAGTGGTGCAAAACAGAGACCCAGCACCACCTATGAAATATTTTGACCATTAAAAAAAAAACAAAAAACAAATCTAATCAAGCCTCAAGCTCCATCAGTCTACAGAAAATTTGAGGGATATACCTACAAATTAAGTGACCCCAGTATACAGTCATCTTAATCTATGTTGGGACATTCTATAAGATGCCACCCAGTTCCTTCAACAAATAAAACAGAACGGAAAAGTAGGGGGACTGTTACTGACTGCAAAAAATTACAAGACTTATCAATCAAGTAGAATATAGAGCCCTTATTTGGATCCTGATTTGAACAAGCCAACTGTAAAAAAAAGACATTCCTCAGACAATCAGAAAATATTAGATGATCTTAAAGAATTATTAATATTGTTGAACAAAGAAATGATACTTTGGTAACACTAAAAGAAAAAAACTATGTCTGATAGTGATCATACTAAAGAATTTACAGTATAAATGTCATGGCTGATATTTGCTTTAAAGGGCATTTGGAGACAACTGGAGATAACTAAACACACTGGATTTTAGATTGTGTTAGGGAATTAATCATTTTGTTGAGTATGATTACAGTATTATGGTTATTTTTTAGGTCCCTATTTAGCAGAGTTACATAATGAAGTATTTAGGGGAAAAGTGAGAAAATATCTGGTATTTGCTTACAGAAATTCATATATATGTGGAAAACATCTGGGATTTGCTTAAAAATACCCCAGGAAAAATAAATAGAAGTCTGGAGGGGGAATAAATGAAACAAACATGGCAGAATGTTGATAACTGTTGAATATAATAAGTAATAATTAATATATAAATGCTGTATTTGAAAAATTCCATAATAAAAATTTTTTTTAAAGAATGACCATTAATTTGGCTTAAGAAAGTACTAAATATAATGAAATAACTGAAACTGCTTTCATTTTGAGGTTGAGAGACCTACAAATGAATATGTGTGTATATATATTTATTTTTTATTTATTTATGGATGTGTGTGTGTGTATATATATATACACACACACACACAAATACACATATATATAACACATATTTTGAGATATATATACATATCTCAAAGTAAGAAAAAGAATAACATGATTTTGACAAAGAAGAAATGTATAAATTTAAAATATATCCAGATAATTGTAAAACTGAAGGAAGTAGTCATTAAAAGACTGTAAAATTGGGTAGGGAATATAGTAGGCACTCAATAAATGTTTCTGAATGAATGATACTCTATCAATGGTCTTTTTTCCTATTATAGTATCTAGGAATGTTCAAAGTCTAAATTTCCATAACACTATGTTCAATGAATTTATCTAATTTTGATATATTTTTGAAGGTTAAACTTTATACTAAAGAAAATCTGTATCATAATTAAATCACTATTTAAGAACTGAGAAAGGACCCTAGATACAATTAAACCCAATCTGCTTATTGTACAGATCAAGATGGTAAGGCCCAAAATAACAAAGGGTATACCTCGATTTACACTTAATACATTTACTCACTTCATAAGACTGGAATTCTTCTTACTAAATGGTCCGATGATTTTAAACATCAGTTCCACAACTCCATTTTTCCCTAAGGATACAGAATTCACAGCTGGGAAGGTGAAAAAAAAGATGTAAAGTGATTTAAAAACCTCAGTGAGTAGAAATGCATATACATGTGATACATAGCCAAAAATATATACAAATTGTTTAGTACATGTGAACTCAAGTCCCTCGTAAAGTCCACCTTAGTCAATACTTCAAAGGAAGGGGGGCTTTTTTGCTTTATTTTTTAATGTTGCAGGGAAATTGCAGTTACATGTTGTTAAAACAAAGTGTTAGACAAAGGCATGCCAATGGGAAGATGAGGTGGGAAAAGAAGTTAAAACAAATTATGAAAGGTCCTAGAAGCTGTTAATTCTTTCAACTGCAGGGAATTACCCAAAAGGAACAACAAATCAGATCTGCATTTTAGCTACAGGTCAGATTTAACAGCATTGTAGGAAAGATGGATTTGAGAGACACATTAGGAGACTGTGGTCTAGGTGAGAGGTAATGAGGACCTTAACTAAAGCGACTGCAGTAGGGAAAAACAGGTAACAACTTTAGACAGAACATGCAAATAATTACCTAACCAGAAAATTGTGCCTAACATTTTCAATCCTGAACAAATATTATTTAAAAATTATAGATACACTGTTTACTGACCTCCTGGTGCTTAATTAAATAAAATGCCACCGAAAATGTAGTTCCTAAAGTTTTGTATGACAATTTTAATTTCCTCTATATCTGTTTATTACTCCATTATCGCTTCTAATTTTAGTCTGTTTTGTGTTCCTTTTTCCTTCATTCAGTGGTTTATCTGTTTTATTTTTAATCCAATTGTTTTATTTTTTAAATCAACTTTTGAAGATTTCATAACGTATTTTTTCTTCACTATTTCATTCCTCTGTTTTCCTTATGTTTATTGCTCTGTTCCTAATTTCTTTGTTTAAACAGCCAATTAATTCATTTCCTTATGTGCTTCTTAATTATTTAAGTGTTAAATATTTAAGTATTCAAAACTATTTTCCTGTGAGTACACCTTTAGCTATATTGTCAAAGTATAGATACAGATAAATAAATACACACACACGCATCTACCACTTTGATTATCGTTATTTTGTGATGATGTTCTGCAATAATATGTACTGTACAGTCTCAATTCTAGGTGTTTTATTAATCATTCCAATCCCATAGTCAGGGAATAGAAGAAAATCCATACCTCAGGGGCTTGGGACCTAATATTACATTAGTGAGAGAGGGAGAGAATATGTGTGTGTGTGTGTGTGTGTGTGTGTGTGTGTGTACGCCCATTGAGAGACACTTCATCTGAGACTCTCTCCCTGTGATTACTGTTTTCTCCAGCTTCCTCAGAGGCTCCTGTGCTATTTATTTTCGGTTCTGCTACTCCCCTATTCATTACTGAAGAGAATTAGCTCCAGGTGACTATGCCACCACATTCCTTCCTTCTCAATTTTCCTCTCATCTGTGAAAATCCAACTACGCATAGCAGTTTTTCCAGCTTCCAATATCCTCATATTCCTCCAAATCTTCTCCACAGGCCACCTACTCATCCCCCTTACTACATGCCTTTACAAACTGGGGGAATTAATGAGAATTCTGAAGATTTTGTCAACTCACCTTCTTACCCTACCTCACTTTTGTGGTGGGGGGTTAGAATTACAAGGAGCCATATTAAATATTCTCTTTCCTTGTCCACAAATTTTAGAGACTTATGAAGTTAAAGTACAGAATTTTCATTTTGTGTTAACTTCACAACACTGAGCTAACTAAAAGCTGCTCTGAAATACTCACAGTTGGCAGAATATACTCGTAAAAGCTGAAGACAAGGCAAAACCAAGCGATGATTCTGCAAATTCTGTTTGACCAAATTCAGGGTTATATTTAGAGCTCCATTAATTCTAGCTTTCGCTCCAAATTTTTTGTCTGTTTAAAAAAAATGAACAAACACAATTTATTCATATATAACTTCTGAATAAAATGAAATGTCATAAAACAATGAAATTTCTAAAACTAATATTGTAAATTCATATTATCAACTAAAAGTTGATCTGAGATAATTAAAGCTGTAATCACTTTCTTATATGATTATGATTAAAAGCTTAACTAGACTGTAAGCTTTTTAGGCACTGAGACGTGACTATAAGATGACTATTAATGAAAAGCAAACACATTCTACCTGCATGCTCCTCAAAGCATTCCCATCCACACTCCCTCCTTCTGGCCTCAATAATATCCATGTTACGTGTATCTTTTGTAACATATATATACCAGGGACACACACACCAAGACACACTTCTGACTTTAACGCATTTTTTCTTCCTTTTTCCACCGTATGCAATAGAATTACTCAGGAATTCAGGATCCTAAATTCTTGCAGGTCACTAGTTGACTGTAAAAAGCATTCCATGACTCAGACCAAGAAAAAGCAGTAGCATTTTAGATTGTAAAATTTACCAGTTTCAAGGCACACAGAATTGATGTAACAAAAACAGTTCCACCTGAGAGTCATACAAACGAAACCCTTACCTTTCGGTCCAATTTTTGCAAGAATGGAATGAATCTGCACCATTAACTCCTCATTCAGAGGAGATTCTTTGCTGGCGTTCATAAGTAACTGTAATAATATTTGTGAACCACCTTTGGAGACTAAGAAACTCGCTCTTCGACCTCCACCTAAGAAGTTTTTTGAAAGAAATATGTTGAAATCGCAAATTCTTCTATAACATATTAGATATCACAACCTGTTAGCTTTAAAGAAGTATTAAAAGTGATGACTTCAGAAAGAAAACAAATAGCATCAAAATAAAATTTTATTTTATTTATGTTAGTTTAAAAAATAGCGCAGATAGTAAATAAAAGTGATGCAAAACTCTACATTCAAGGCTCTAAAACACATGGGTTTGAGGGACACCAGAAGATACCAAAAACAAAGCAAGAACAAGAGTATGACATTTTCGCTTCCAAATTCCAATACTCAAAATAGCCTCTGTATGAGTATCAGAAAATTCCAAAAAAAAGTACACATGATGCATTTCTGATCATTGTTTACAAACAGAAATTACACCAAAGGAAACAAAAACTTACCAGCTGACACCAGCTCAACAAGAATGCTTAAGATATTAAGTGTAGTTTGAAGATCTTTCGTGTTCTGAAATAAATAGTTTATTTGCTTTATTAAAACATTGTAAATTTGTGATTCCCAAACTTTTTCTGTCTGTCGGGAACCACCTATATTTTACAGATGACCTTTTTGGTTTCTCTAAGAATAAACGTATTCAGGTTTTCACTATTCTCACACATCACTTCAGTCTCATTGTCCTTAAAATTTTTTGGAAATCATCTGAGCTATTATTTTCTTATTATCAACAGGAATTAATTTGAACTCATAAACTTCTACCAAATAGACAATACAAATAAATGTATTAAAATATAAAAGGCACTACAATGTATATATGGTGACTATCCAGTGAGCTCCCCTCTCAAAAAGTAACTGCATTATCAATTTCTTATGCATCCAGCAAGATACTGTACACACATAAAAGTAATCCATGTAAATACACATGTATACATAGATTTATTTCTCCAAATGGTATTACTGCTCTATAGATAACTATTTTTATACTGATATTTTTACATGTCAATAAATAGTTTCTTCACCCTTTTTTAAGGGCCACATGATATATTCTACTGCATGGCAATACCATTGTTTATGCAACCAGTCACCTATCAATGGGATATTTAAATTTTTTTAATCTTTTGCTATTAAAAATTGCAACCAAAACTAAGTACGTACACTTACAGGGAAGCAAGTACAACTGTACATGGGATAAATTCCTAGAATTTCTTGGTCAATGATATGGGCATTTATTTTGACAGTAGATATTACTAACTTGCTCTTCACTGAGCAATTTACACTCCAACCCACAATGCAGAAAAGTAACTATTTCCCAAAGTCTGAACAACCAATCTAATAAGAGAAAATGTTTAAATACTGTACTTTGGTTATATTTCTCTTACTAAAAGCAATGCTTGGATGAAGAAAGCCACATAGACAGCAGAACTGTGGCCTATTCAAGGAACTGCCTCATCCCCAGAGTAGAAGGATTTTACAGTGTTTATTTAGAGGAATTTCGGAATTGCAATGTTATCAGTGACTGGAATGGGACTCTTGTTCTTCCCCTTTCCAAAAGGGAATAAGTGTTGTCTAGTTCAACACTTAAGGACAGAGACTAATGGAACCAGAAAGTCAAATCCAGACCAGAAAAAGCACCACACATTAACCAGAGACCCTCGTCTTAGCACTGTGGGTATTAACTGGACCACTGGCTCACTGGGGATGGAGTTGGAAGAATGAGAGACAAACATTTAACATTTGTTAAAGAAAAGAATGGACTGCGGCAGGAGCAGTATTGCTAAGTGTTCATCTTCTTCCTGGGTACACAGCCAAACCACATTTTCCAGCTCTTTTGCAATTACGTTTGAGCCATATGACTGAGTTCAGGCCACTGGAATCTGAATGGAAGTTGCACTGCTATCTCATTTACCAGGGAAGCGGGATAACTTTTTTTTTGAATACAGTTTTTTATTTTTAATTTTTAAAAAATATTATACAATTTTAAAAGGTGACTTTCCATTTAGTTATTACAAAATATTGGCTATATTCCCCATGTTGTACAATACAACGCTGTACAAAACTATCTTGCACCCTATAGTTTTTTTTGGGGGGGAGGGGATATAGTTGTTTTACAATGTTGTGTTAGTTTCTACTGTACAGTGGAGCTCCCTGTGCTATACAGAAGGCTCTCATTAGTTATCTATTTTACACATATTAGTGTATATATGTCAATCCCAATCGCCCAATTCATCCCACCCCCCCTTTCCCCCCTTGGTGTCCATACATTTGTTCTCTACGTCTGTGTCTCTATTTCTGCCTTGCAAACAGGTTCATCTGTACCGTTTTTCTAGATTCCACATATATGCGTTAACATACATTTGTTTTTCTCTTTCTGACTTACTTCACTCTGAATGACAGTCTCTAGGTCCATCCACTTCTCTACAAATGACCCAATTTCGTTCCTACTTATGGCTGAGTAATAATCCATTGTGTATATATACCACATCTTCTTTATCCATTCATCTGTCGATGGGCATTTAGGTTGCTTCCATGACCTGGCTATTGTAAATAGTGCTGCAATAAGCATTGGGGTGCATGTGTCTTTTTGAGTTATGGTTTTCTCTGGGTATATGCCCAGTAGTGGGATTGCTGGGTCATATGGTAGTTCTATTTTTAGTTTTTTAAGGAACCTCCATACTGTTCGCCATAGTGGCTATATCAATTTACATTCCCACCAACAGTGCAAGAGGGTTCCCTTTTCTCCTCACCCTGTCCAGCATTTATTGTTTGTAGATTTTTTGATGATGGCCATTCTGACCAGTGTGAGGTGATACCTCATTGTGATTTTGATTTGCATTACTCTAATAATTCGTGATGACTGACATATAGGAGAAACTGACAATAATACATAATAGTAGAAGACTTTAACACCCCACTTACATCACTGGACAGCTCATTAGACACAAAATCAAAAAGGCAACAGTAGTCTTAAATGACACCAGAGGCCAGTTGGACTTAATAGGTATCTACAGGACATTACATCCCGAAACAGCAGAATACATAATCTTTTCAAGTGCACATGGAACCTTCTCCAGGATAGATCACATGCCAGGCCACAAAACAAGTCTCAATAAATTAAAAGGCACATGACTAGATGTACAATAAGGATAATTATTATAGAAGTGCAAATCAAAACAACAATGATATATCACCTCACACCTGTCAGAATGGCTATCAACAAAAAGAACACAAAAAACAAATGTTGGCGAGGATGTGGAGAAAAAAACCCATGTACACTGTTGGTGGGAATGTATATTGGTACAGCCACTGTGGAAAAGAGTGTGGAGGTTTCTCAAAACTAAAAATAGAACTACAGAATGACCCAGCAATTCCAATCCTGAGTATATATCCAGAAAAAAACAAAAACACTAATTTGAAAAGATATATGCACCCTGATGTTCATAGCAGTACTGTTTACAATAACCAAGATATGGAAGCAACCCAAGTATCCATAAACAGATGAATGGATAAAGAAGATGTGGTATATATATATAATAGAGTATTATATATATTATATATATATACATATATATACATACACACACATATATATATATACAATAGAGTATTACTCAGCCATAATAATGAAATTCTGCCATTTGTAGTAATGTGGATGGACCTAGAGAATTTTATGCTTAGTGAAACAAGTCAGACAGAGAAAGACAAATATTGTATGCTATCACTTATATGTGAACTCTAAAAAACAATACAAATGAATGTATAAAGCAAAACTGGAACATTCTCACAGATACAGAAAACAAACTAGTGGTTACCAGTGGGGAGAGAAGATGGTGGAGGGGCACATTAGGGGTACAGAATTGAGTTACAAACTACTAAGTATAAAACAAATAGGCAACAAGAATATATTGTATAGCACAGGGAATTTATAGCCATTATCTTGTAATAACGTTTAATGGAGTATAAACTGTAAAAATACTGAATTACTATGCCGTACACCTGAAACTATAAAAAATATAATATTGTAAATCAGTACTATACTTCAACTAAAGGGAAAAAAAAAACAGAGCATTCCCTGGCAGTCCAGTGGTTAGGATTTCACACTTCCACTGCTGAGGGCACAGATTCCATCCCTGGTCAAGGAACTAAGATCCCACAAGCCATGCGGCACACTCAAAAAAAAAAACACACACACATGAACTCACTCCCTGATCATTTTTTTTCCAGTTCTACTAAGATATAGTCTGACATATAACATTGTTTAAGCCTAAGGTATACAATGTACTCACTCACTCCTTATTTTTAACATTGCACTGAATAAAATATAAAATCTTGATTCTGACTATGTCTTGCTGATCCACCCCAAACTGTTATACTAGCATTGAAACTTAATTAATATCAATATAATATAGTTATTCAACCAATGTATGAAGTGAACTTAATCATAAATGGATAACTAACAGAACAAATGAGAATTTCCAATTTCAATCTTTTTTTTTTTTTTTGGCCACGCCACACATTATGCAGGATATTGGTTCCCTGACCAGGGATCAAACCCATGCCCCCTGCAGTGGAAGCACAGAGTCTTAACCACTGGACCACCAGGGAAGTCCCTCAATCATTTATTTTAAGCTAAAGATTTATTTCCAACTAATGCTTTATTTTCTATTACCAATTAGAATGGCATATTAAGATTTAAAATATGGTTATCATTATAATCCTAGGGAAATACACTTAGAGGTTTATCTAGTATATGTTAGAATGTTTATATCCCCATTCCAAATAATTTAAAAAAGAAAACAAACTTCCATTCATTGGCTCTACCTCTAGGATAAAAATTTTGTACTTTGTAATTTTTTTTCTCTCAGTATTGGTTGCTATTAACAGCTACATAATTAAAGCATGTCAGTGACTTACCTCTAATGTTGACAGCAGAACTTCCATTCCTGTAGAACCTTTGGCTGTCATTTCTCTCCTTGTTTTTTCTGAAAAGTAGGAAAAAAAGTTTTCTTCTAAAACATGAAAGAAAAAAAATTACATATAGTTTTATCACACAGTTAACATTTACTAATATTAGATATCATATTAGTTATAATTATATTATATTAGATAATATTCCCTGTAGTATACAACATATCCTTATGGCCTATCTTACAACAAATACTTTGTACCTCTCACTCCTCACCACTATATTGTCCCTCCCTCCCTCCCTCCCTACTGGTAACACTAGTTTGTTCTCTATATCTGTGAATCTGCTTCTTTGTTATATTCACTAGTTTGTTATATATTTTAGATTCCACATTTAAGTGATATCATACAGTATTTTTCTTTGTCTGACTTATTTCACTTAGTATAATGCCCACCAAGTCCATCCATGTTGCTGTAAACAGCAAAATTTGTTCTTTTTTTATGGCTGAGTAGTATTCCATTGTGTGTGTCTGTGTGTTTGTGTCTGTATATCACATCGTCTTCATCCATTCATCTGTTGATGGACACTTAAGCTGCTTCCATATCTTGGCAATTGTAAATAATGCTGATATGAACACTGGGGTGCATATATCTTTTCAAATTAGTGTTTTTGTGGCTTTTTGGATATATACCCAGGAGTGGAATTGCTGGGTCATATGGTAGTTCTATTTTTAGTTTTTTGAGAAAGCTCCATACTGTTTTCCACAGTGGTTGCGCCAATTTACATTTCCAACGACAGTGTACAAGGGTTTTTTCTCCACATGCTCACCAACATTTGTTATTTGTGTTCTATTTGATAATAGCCATTTTGACAAGTGTGAGGTGATAGCTCATTGTGGTTTTGAGCTACATTTCACTGATGATTAGCAATATTGAGCATATTTTCATATGCCTGTTGGCCACCTCCATTTTCTCTTTGGAAAAATGGCTATTCATTTCTTCTTCCCATTTTTTAATTAGGTTGTCTATTTTTTTTTTGATGTGAAGTTGTATTAGCTGTTTATATATATTACATATTAATCCCTTATCAGTCGAATCATTTGCAAATATTTTCTCCCATTCAGTAGAAATGGAAACTAGATGATCCTTTTCATCACAATAAATAGAAAAAAAAAAGGTTGTCTTTTTGTTTTGTCAATGGTGTCCCCTTTGCTTTTAAATTGAATTAGGTCCCATTTATTTATTTTTGCTTTTATTTACTTTAGGCCATGAATCCAAAAAATTATTGCTGTGATTTATGTCAGAGTGTTCTGCCTATGTTTTCCTCTAAGAGTTTTATAGTATCCAATCTTACATTTAGATCTTTAATCCAATTTGAGTTTATTTTTGTATATGGCATTAAAGAATGTTTTAATTTCATTCTTTCACATGCAGCTGTCCAGTTTACCCAGCACCACTTACTGAAGAGGCTGTCTTTTCTCCATCGTATATTTTTGCCTCCTTTGTCATAGATTAAGTACCTGGGTTTATTTCTGGGCTCTCTATCTTGTTCCATTGATCTATGTGTCTGTTTTTTGTGCCAATACCATATTGTTTTGATTACTGTTTCTTTGTAGTATAGTCTGAAATCTGGGTGTGTGATTCCTCCAGCTCTGTTCTTCTTTCTCAAGATTGTTATGGCAATTTGGGGTCTTTTGTGTTTCCATACAAATTTTGAAATTATTTGTTTTAGTTCTGTGAAACATGCCATTCGTATTTTGATAGGGATTGCACTGAATCTGTACATTGCCTTGGGTAGTATGGCTATTGTAACAATACTGATTCATCCAATCCATGAACATGGTATATCTTTCCATCTATTTTTGTCATCTTCAATTTCTTTCATCAGTGTCTTGTAGTTTTCAGAGTACAGGTCTTTTGCCTTCTTAGGTAGGTTTATTCCCAGGTGTTTTACTCTTTTTGATGTGATGATAAATGGGATAGTTTCCATAATTTCTGTTTCTGATATTCTGTTGTTAGTGTACAGAAATTCAGCAGATTTCTGTATATTAATTTTGTATCCTGCAACTTTACCAAATTCATTGAGGAACTCTAGTAGTTTCTGGTAGCATCTTTAGGGTTTTCTATGTATAGTATCATGTCATCTGCAAACAGTGACTATTTTACTTCTTCCTTTCCAATATGGATTCCTTTTATTTCTTTTTCTTCTCTGATTGCTGTGGCTAGGACTTCCAAAACTATGTTAAGTAAAAGTGGTGAGAGTAGGCATCCATGTCTTGTTCCTGATTTTAGAGAAAATACTTTCAGCTTTTCATCACTAAGTATGATGTTAACTGTGGGCTTATCACATATGGCCTTTATTATGTTGAGGTATGTTCCCTCTATGCCCACTTTCTGGAGAGTTTTTACCATAAGTAGATGTTGAAATTTGTCAAAAGCTTTTCTGCATCTACTGAGATTATATGGCTTTTATTCTTCAATTTGTTAACGTGGTGTATCACACTGTTTGATTTGTGGATATTGAAGCATCCTTGCATTCCTGAGATAAATCCCACTTGATTATGGTGTATGATCCTCTTAATGTATTGCTGGATTCAATTTGCTAATATTTTGGTGAGGATTTTTGCATCTATGTTCATCAGTGAGATGGGCGAAAAAAAATTTTCTTTTTTTGTGATATCTTTGTCTGGTTTTGCAATCAGGGTAATGCTGACCTTGTAGAATGAGTTCAGAAGCATGCCTTCCTCTGCAATTTTTTGGAGTAGTTTCACAAAGATAGGTATTAACTCTTCTCTAAATATTTGGCAGAATTCACCTGTGAAGCCATCTGGTCCAGGACTTTAGTTTGTTGCGAGTGTTTCAATTACTGATTCAGTTTCATCACTGGTAATTGGTCTGTTCATATTTTCTGTTTCTTCCTGGTTCAATCTTGGGAGACTGTACATTTCTAAGAATTTGCCCATTTTTCCTAGGTTGTCCATTTTATTGGCATATAGTTGTTCATAGTAGTCTCTTATGAGCTTTTGTATTTCTGTGGTTTCAGTTGTAATTTCTTTTTCATTTCTGATTTTATCAATTTGAGCATTCTCTTTTTTTTTTTTTGATGTATCTGGTTATAGGCTTATCAATTCTGTTTATCTTTTCAAAGAACCAGCTCTTATTTTCACTCATTCTTTCTAATTTTTTTAAGTCATTTCATTTATTTATGCTCTGATCTTTATGATTTCTTACCTTCTACTAATTTTGGGTTTTGTTTGTTCTTTCTTTTTCTAGTTTCTTTAGGTGTAAGGTTAGGTTATTTGAGATTTTTGTTTCCTGGGCTAAGCTTGTATCACTATAAACTTCCCTCTGAGAACTGCTTTTACTGCATCCTACAGATTTCAGACCATTATTTTCATTTCATTTGTCTCCAGGTATTTTATGATTTCCTCTTTGATTTCTTCAGTGATCCATTTCTTGTTTAGTAACGTACTGTTTAAACTCTACATCTTTGTGGTTTTCGCAGGTTTTTTTCCCTTGTAGTTGATTTCTAGACTCATAACATTGTGGTTATAAAAGATACTTGATATGATTTCAATTTTCTTAAATTTACCGGGGCTTATTTTGTGGTCTAGAATGTGAACTATCTTGGAGAATGTTCCATGTGCACTTGAAAAGAATGTGTATTTTGCTGCTTTCAGATGGAATGTTCTATATATATCTATCAAGTCCATTTGGTTAAATGTGTCATTTAAGGCCAGTGTTTCCATATTGATTTTCTGTCTGGATGATATGTCCCTTGATGTAACTGGAGTGTTAAAGCCCCCTACTATTATTGTGTTACTGTCCATTTCTCCCTTTATGCCTGTTAATACTTGCTGTATGTATTTAAGTGCTCCTATATTGGGTGTAAATTTATTTACAATTGAATTGATCCCTTAATTATCATGTTAAGTCCTTCTTTGTCTCTTGTAATGGTCTTTATTGTCTGATACAAATATTGCTACTCTGGCTTTCTTTTGAT
This sequence comes from Monodon monoceros, assembly GCF_005190385.1. Classification (NCBI taxonomy): domain Eukaryota; kingdom Metazoa; phylum Chordata; class Mammalia; order Artiodactyla; family Monodontidae; genus Monodon; species Monodon monoceros. The sequence continues at coordinate 30,185,775 of NW_021703782.1, read as the reverse complement.
TTCCATTTGCATGGAATACCTTTTTCTGCAGAGGAAATGTTTAAAGCTAACAGAGGTTGATTCATGAGGCTCAATGAAAGAAGCCATCTCTGTAACATAAAAGTGCAAAGTAAAGCAGCAAGTGCTGATGTAGAAGCTGCAGTGAGTTGGTTACACGAAACAGCAGATTTTCAATGTAGACAAAATAGCCTTATATCGGAAGAGATGCCATCCAGGACTTTCATAGCTAGGGAGAAGTCATATCTGGCTTCAAAGCTTCTCTCATTAGGGACTAATGCATCTCGTGACTTGAAGTTGAAGCCAATGCTCATTTACAATTCCAAAAATTCTAGGGCCCTTAAGAATTATGCTTAATCTACTCTGCCTGTATTGTGTCAATGGAACAATGAAGCCTGGATGACAGCGCATCTGTCTGCAACATGGTTTACTGAATATTTTAAAGCCCACTGTTGGGACCTACTGCTCAGAAAAAAAAAGATTTCTTTCAAAATGGGACTGTTCACTAACAATGCACCTTGTCACTCTGATGAAGAGCTCTGATGAAGATATACAAGATTAGTGTTGTTCTCATGCCTGCTAACACAACATCCACTCTGCAATCCATGGGTCAAGGAGTAATTTTGCCTTTCAAGTCTTCTTATTTAAGAAATACATTTCACAAGGCTATAGCTGTCATAGGCAGTGATTCCTCTGATGGATCTGAGCAAAGTCAGTTAAAAACTTGTAAAGGATTCGCCATTCTAGATGCCATTAAGAACATCTGTGATTCATGGGAAGAGGTCAAAACATCAACATAAACAGAAGTCTCAAAGAAGTTGATTCCAACCCTCATGGATGACTTTGAGGGATTCAAGACTTCAGAGGAGGAAATAACTGCAGATGTGGTGGAAACAGCAAGAGAACTAGAATTAGAAGTGGATCCTGATGATATGACTGAATTCCTGTAATCTCATGATAAAATATTAACAGATGAGGAGCTGCTTCTTATGGATAAGCAAAGGAAGTGGTCTTGAGATGGAATCTACTCCTTGTGAAGATTGCTGAAGTGACAACAAAGGATTTAGAACACTACAAAAACTCAGTTGATAAAGCAGCAGTAGGGTTTGAGAGGATTAATTCCAGTTTTAAAAGAAGTTCTACTGTGGGTAAAATGCTATCAAACAGCACCACATGCTATAGAGAAATCATTCATGAAAGAGTATGTGTGGCAAACTTCACTGTCTTATTTTAAGAAATTGCTACAGCCACCCCAGCCTTCAGCAAGCACCACCTCAATCAGTCAGCCACCTTAAATATTGAGGCAAGACACTCCAACAGCAAAAAGATTATGACTCACTGAGGGCTTACATTTTAAGCAATAAAGTATTTTTAAATTAAGATATGTACATTTTTTTAGACATATGCTATTGCACACTTAATAGATTACAGTACAATGTAAACATAACTTTAATATCCACTGGGAAACCAAAAACTTCATGTGACTCACCCTATTGCAATATTTGCTTTATTGCAGTAGTCTGAAATCGAACCTACAATATCTCTGAGGTATGCCTGTAGTTCCACATATGAACCACAGCATATATTATAAATAATTTATTATTGATAATAGTTGTATAATGTAGTTATAATGTCCCAGAGTTTGGCTACATCAAAATTAATTCAACCATTCTCCATAGTTGGATATTTAAGGTTGTTTCTTGATCTTTGACTTTACAAACACTGAAATAAACACCTCCAAATATTCTTTTATATAAGATTTTTATTTCACTCAGATTTCTGAGAGTGAAAGTGTTAAGTAAAATAGCAGGTGCACTTTAAATTTTAATAAACATTGCCAGATTCTTTCCTCCAAAGTTTATAATAATTATTGCACCACCTACAGTGTATGAGAATACCCTATTTTCCATGCCTTCAACGGCACTGGATATTGTCATTCTCTAATTTCTGCCAATCTAAGTAGTGAGAAATATCTTAGTTGCTTTCATTAGTAATTCCTGACTTTTATGAAAGTAAAGAACCTTTTCATATGTTTACTAGATATTTGCATTTCTTCTTCTTTGAGCTGTAAATTCCTAATCTTTCTCTCTCAAATGGATAGACAACTGGATTATGCTATAAATAATGATGGGACAATCTTTCACTAGTAATTTACACTGTGTTAACTATAAACAGAGTCATTGTATTATACAACCCCAGGGGGCAGTATTCAGGGGCTGGCTCTCCCATTTGTGGGTGGCAGGGTGGGGAAAAGGACAATCTCTGGTAGTGGTATGACTAGGAGCATTTTCAGTAGTGATGTTGGAGCCGGGACTTCTAGACTATGATGGGAAGAGTCTACAGTGGTGAGAGCAATTATACGCAAGTAGTATCTATAGGTTTGGAGAATTTGTTTTCTTTGTTTTTGTTGGGGTGTTTTGTTTTGTTTTAAGGAGTTATTTCGTATGCGAATACAGTGAATATACTTGGTACATCTATCTATCTTTGCACTAATACAGTGACCATCCTCATACATTTACCTTAGTTGATAAGCACAATATTTCAATGACCTACACCTCCAGAATAATGAAATAATAAAAAACTAAATAAATTAAAATAATTGTGAATTGTCTGGATCTTAATTTTAACAGAATGCCTTCAATGCATCACTGTTAAATATAAAGGTAGCTACTGGTTTACCCTTATTTAGAAAAAGAAAAATCAAGTTTTTTTTTAACCAAGCACAGATTTTGGAATCTTAAATTTCTTTTTTAGCTCCTATTGAGGTAATCACGTGGGTTTTATTCAACCTGTCCAAATAATGCTATACTGATATATTTCTTGATATTATAATTGGACTTAATTCATTAATGTTTTATTTGGCATTTTTCAAATTTAGGTTCCTAAGTGCAAAGTTAATACTTTTCTTCTCTTGTACTCTGTCAAGGTTTTGATACCAACTAAGTAGTACTAGCTTCATAAAACAGATAAATTATGCCTAATTACAGACATCATTTACTGAACATTTTTAACATTATTTTTACATGCTTCTCATGTAAATTACATGATAATTACATGATATCTCTTATCTCTATTTCAGAGATGGTGCAGCTAAGTCCTAGAGATTCAAAACTTCCCTAAGGTCATCCAATCACTGAATGACAGGGCTTGCATTTCAAAATGGGGAACAACACTAATAACCAACATAATACCTGCCATCTTTTTGTCAACATTCTAGAAAAAGTAGTACTGGAATTAGGTGTTGTCTGAAAATTGGGGAAAGGGGGGCATTCATACATAAGTAAACTCATAATCATTTTTTAGAAACAATGCTTTGAAGATCAATTTCTTCCACAGTTATTCACTTTCCTACTTCTTGAGTCTATGGGAGAAAGTTCAATTTTTACATAACCATGTATTTATCAAAAGTCTGAACATTCTTAGCATCTACTTTTAAAGAATTAAGAAAGCATTCCAAAAACAAGAGATTAAAGTTTACCTTGACTCTGAGCCAGATGAAGAATTTTTGATGTAACATATCTGGCAGTATCTGATTCTGTAGATTCAGTATTGATCTTCTCCAGCTGAGCCAGGAGTCCCACAATCCGAGAGTTATTGGTAAGGCTAAAAAAAGAATGTTACTTTAAATTAGGGCACATTCTACATCAATTGCAAATAAAATACTATAAAGATCAGTGTTAAAAACAAATCAAAACAAAATTCTACCCTTCTAAAAACTTTAAGCATTTACACATGTCACATTTCCTTACTCTGTGTTAGAGCTTAACATTGCTATGTTCTGTTGATTTACATGAGAAACATTCTATTTCAGGAAACCACAAAAGTGCACTCAACCCTATCCAGCAATCTTTTATCACATTCTGACAATTCACCTTTCCACTCTCCAAGCAGACTTTTTACACATCCTATGCTTTCCTCAAAACTCTAACCATCCCTTCTAACCCACTCCATTCTCAGCTAGTACCCTGCTTCATAACTATTATAAAATCAAAAAAGAATACATTCATTTCCCACAAACAGTTTCTTAAATCTCTCTGATTCTCTACCCACATTCTTTCTTCTTTATTCCCATTCATTATACATTTGCACATTTGGTGCTATTCTAGGCACTGCCAACAGTAAACAAAATGAACAAAAATTCCTGCCCCTCAGAGTGAACATTCTAATGGGACAAATTAAATACATAAATAATTATATAGTACGAAGAAGGTAGGAAGCACTATGGAGAAAAGCGGGTTGTGGGAATAAAAGATGCAAGGGTGCGGAAGGTTGCAATTTTAGACAGGGTGGTCAGGGAAAACTTTGAGAGGGTACCATTTAGGGAAAGGCCTGAAAGGAGTAAGAGAGTAAACGGTGCAGATACCTACAGAAAGAGCTGACCAGAAGACAGAGTCACAATCATCAAAACATCAAGGCAGGACCATGCCTGCTGTATTCAATTAAGAGTGAGATGGGGGCTTCCCTGGTAGCGCAGTGGTTGAGAGTCCGCCTGCTGATGCAGGGGACACGGGTTCGTGCCCCGGTCCAGGAAGATCCCACATGCCGCGGAGCGGCTGGGCCCGTGAGCCATGGCCGCTGAGCCTGCGCGTCCAGAGCCTGTGCTCCGCAACGGGAGAGGCCACAACAGTGAGAGGCCCACATACCGCAAAAAAAAAAAAAGAGTGAGATGGCCGCAGCAGACTTAAAGGAGAATAACGGTAAAAGATGAGGTCAAAGTTGAGGGTGGGGTAGAAGAGAGCACAATCATTTAGAGCCTTATAGGCCACTGTAAAAACGTTGACTTTTTGCAACTAGGTGAGACAGGAAGTTTTTGAGAAGAGTGATGTGATCTGACTTGATTTATTTATTTATTTATTTTATTTTTGGCTGCATTAGGTCTTCGTTGCTGCACACGGGCTTTCCTCTAGTTGCAGCAAGCAGGGGCCACTCTTTGTTGCGGTGCGCGGGCTTCTCGTTGTGGTGGCTTCTCTTGTTGCAGAGCATGGGCTCTAGGCACGAGGGCTTCAGTAGTTGTGGCTCACGGGCTCTAGAGCACAGGCTCAGTAGTTGTGGCACATGGGCTTAGGTGCTCCACGGCATGTGGGATCTTCCCGGACCAGGGCTTGAACCCATGTCCCCTACGCTGGCCGATGGATTCTCAACCACTGCACCACCACGGAAGCCCTGACTTGCTTTTAAAAGGCTCTCTTTGGCCGGTATGTTGAGACTCAAAGAACAATCCCTCCACTGGCATGCCTAACCCCAGCCCTTCTTGCATTCCCAATGTATTTGTTCCTTCAAGTAATCTTTCTCTGATTCATCATTTAGCTCTCCCTTTCAACTGGATCATACCCATTGGCACACAATATGATCCAGGAGATCCCACTAGTTACCACCCCATTTCTCTGCTACTCCTTGAAGGAAATGTCTGTACTTGACCTCTCCGTTTCCTCACATGTTGTTCACTTTTTCAAACTACTAGTTTGGCATCTGCACTCTGAGGTCTCCCCAAAACCTCCTGTGGTCACTTCTTTCCTTGTCAGATTCAGAATCTCAGCCCTATCCCAATCAGCTCCTTCTTTCTTCACTTTCTCCCTTGGGCTTCAATGGCTCCATATTCTCCTGATTTTCTTCCTATCGCCACTTCTTTTAGATCGACTCTACTGGCTCCTCCTCCAACAAACCTCTAGATGCTGAGGACCCCCTACAGCTCTATCCCCAGCCCTCTTCCCTTCACTCTCTCCATTCTACTACCCCAAGCAATCTCATCTAACCCCACAGCTGGGGGTTAGATTAAAACTGATATGCTGCCTGGCTCCTACGTTCAACTCCAGCCTCAACCTGCTCCTCTTCCAAATCTTAACTTTCCCAAACTCACATGAAACATCCGTTGCTCAAGACAAAAATCTAGACTCTCTTTCCCATGCCCAGCTCAATATTAGCTCCATCTCTAAAACACCTCAAAACCATCCACTTCTCTCTATCTCTTATCATTATTACTACCCAAGTCCAAGCAATCATCATTTCTCACTTGGCAATTACAGCGTCCTAAATAATCTGCTTTCATTCTTGCTGCCCTCATACTGGGATCCAAACACACTGGCCTTCTACCAGTTCCTTGAATATAGCAAGTTTCTTCCCAATCTCAAGATCTTTATATTTGCTGTCCTCTCAACCTAGAGGATAATTTCTGCCAGTTCTTCATATGGCTGGCTCCTTCTCATTTCAGGTTACAACCTGAAGATGTCCCCACTTCTCCACCAGCCCCTCAGCTTCCAATATTAAAATGTGTCCAATGATGTAAGCTTCACAAAGGTAAAGACCTTGCGTGTCTTATTCTATATACGTAGTATTTCGAACAGTGGCTAGCACAGAATAGGCAATACCCAGCTATATTCAGAATGAACAAAAAAATGAAGAAGCATATGGAAAACAGTATATTTATACTTTTTTTAGATTAACAACTAGACTCAATGCTTTAAATTTGGAGGTACTTCATCTGAAAAGGTATCTGGAGGATGAAAAAAACATATTGAGCATACTATTTAAGAATGTAACTAAAATAAAATAATACAATATTTCCCAATTTTGCAAATAGCCAGCATTATATGGAAATGAAAATATATATCACTATGTATAAATCTCTAAATGAAAAAACAACAAAATATACACAGTATGATATTAACATAAAGTTTTAAAATACACAAATTCAATACAATATATTCGTGTGTGTGTGTGTGTGTGTGTGTGTGTGTGTGTGTGTGTACATATATTTTCCCCTCCCCAACAATGGTATCATTAATATGTTTGTCTATCTTTATTTTCTGTAAACTGGTAGTCGAATTTAAAGGCCTAATCTGATCAAGGCCTGATTTGGTGACATGAATTCTTTGTAAGTGGTACTGTAATCTTCCATAAGGAAGCAAACAGGGTCTGGTTATCTTACTTTTGTAATATAAGCAGTCACTGGTTACCACTGCCTAGATCCATTACTTTAGTAGGGGTTGAAAAGCACTGATACTCTACCATTTCCATTCCTTCTACTTCTTACCTAGGACAATTCCATAAAAAGAAAAATCCCTTATTTAATTATCCAGAGGTATAATTCATCAAATAAAAGCAAAATAAATGCTGGATTTTTAATTTATCTTTATTTACCAGTTTTCAGAAGAATGAGTTCATTTCCAAAAGTCCTCCCCAAGTAATCAATGAAGTATTTTGCTTTCATGTATCAATATGTACTCAGATTTAAACACATATGATACATTTTATCCACTGTAGTTACTAATGCTCAAATTGCCCCACCTTTGATCAATGGGAGCCTCTTCGTGTGGGCTCCCAAGTCCTTTTGTTATGATCCTAGTCTTTGATAGCTTCCTGGATTTTGATATAACAAGACTGTTATTAGGCCAGCAGTTCTCAGTATGTGCTCTACAAAACTGAGTACTTGAGGCTCTTTCAGAAAATCTGTGAGGTCAAAAACTATTTTCATAAAAATACTAAGACACTATTTACCTTTGACACAGTGTTGACATTTACATTGTTGATCTGAAGGCAATGGTGGATAAAGTGCTGGCACATGATACAATCAAGACAGTGACACCAAATTGTAGTCACTGTGTGATAACTAGCAGTCACCATGTTCTTCACCAACATGCGCTCACAGTTAAAAACAAAAATGCCAGTTTCACCTATGAGTATACATTTTTTAATATTCTGTGTGCACATAAGACATTTCAGCTGCACAATGAAATAGGATGGTTGAGGGAAAACACTTGTGTGGTTGTTTAAACTGCAAGCTGAACTAGTTACTTTTTCCATAGAACATCATTTTTACTTTAAAAAAACAACTGACAATGATTATTTGCACTGGGGTATTCTGGAATACATTTTCTTGGCAATAAACAAAGTGAGTCTATCATTTCAAGGAAACAACTGATAGATTTGTTACCAATGATTAAATGTGAACTTTCAAGCAAAAATTAGAATCTTGGAAAACAAAGATCTACCATCATGACCTTGACAGCTTCCCCCTTCTTAAAGAATTTTCTGATAAAATCACTGGTGATATTAGTAAATGTAATTTCTTCGAACTGTGTAATAAACATTGTCAATATTTAGAAGGTCTGCATAACTCACTGAATCAATATGTTCCAAATACTGACCAATGTGTGATGTTACAAATTCAGACATGGGAAAAAGAACCAGTCAATATGCAAAAGAGACCAATGGATTTTAATGTAAAAGAAAATTAAAAGTTCACATATGTGGTTTCTGATTCCACAGTGCAACTAACCTTTAAGGAACTACCACTTATCAAGTTTTAGTGTAATATCAAAGAACATTCACTTCAATTTGAATTTCAAACAATATGGCTTTATTTCTAAAGTACATTGTTATCATTCAGAAATGTTCATTCCTCACCTATAATTATTACTCTTGCTTTAATCACATTTTTACTGTTTCTCTCCAAATACTGAACACACAACTTTATTTTCCTCCATCATAAATCAAAGGACAATTAGCCACAATTATCTGAAAAGGCCTTTTATTCAACTATTCCTTCCTTTTCTAAATATATACCTATGTGAGCCCATATTGTAGCCATATACTTTAACAACATGAATACTCATTAAAACATATATGTACATACGTATAACATATGTGTGTACTATAAACAATATGTATACTGATGTATGTATGACAGTTTGAACTCAGAAGCAGATAAGAGAATCTAGCTGTCTTCCATTAAACCAGACATTAAAGAGATTTGCAAAAATTTAATAAATCAGGCCACCTTCTAAATATTTTTGATAATTTAGTTATTTTAACATAAAATATTACTATGTTATTATGCAATGGGTTTATTACTGTTATTTTTAAATGAAGTAATAAAATTTTTTTAATTTCTCAGTTTTAATTTATAATATGGTAAATATCAATAGATTAAAAATAACGCACATTCAACACAAGCTTTTACGAGTCATTAATTTAAGAGCACAAGGGGGTTCTTAGACAAAAAGTTTGAGAACTGTTGTTCTCAACTTATCTTGCACATTTTGTGCTCTGATCTGGAATCGACCCTTTCTCCAAAAAGCCCTGGTTCTTTTTGGTAAGAAATGGTATTAAGACACCACAGTCTGCATACTAGAGAGCAAATACATCTTTAAAAACAATTCTGTAACCTAGATTTAAGAAAAATTTGCATTATGGAAACCAGGATTCTGAAATTTAATAATTGAGTGGGTTTTTTTGTTTAGTTTTCTCCAGTTATTTTTCTCTTAAAGGTCATCTGTTAGCATTTTTCAGTATCTAATAAAACATCTACTATTAAAAATATTCAAAAACATACAAAACACACTGATCATAACACATGCTCTGTTCCATTCCAAAGTAAGAGTTTGAATTTTAAATTAAATTACACCACTATCAAAGTAAAACAACTTGCAACTAAGTGATTTCTTTCTAAGAATCATGCTCTTACAAATTATAGATGGATAGATGCATGAATTTTTTGAAGGACGGCAAACAAATGGAAATTAAGAACGTAGGCAAGTTGATTTCCCTATTTTTACTTTTCTCATTGACAGAATAAAAACTGAACGAAATATTCCAAGCCACCCCCAACTCAGCTCTAAAAATTTAAGGCTGCTGACACTAATGTTGAGAGAACTGCAGGGTGAACACCAGAGGGCACCTCTACCTACTGAATGATTTTTAGACTTTGGAAAATCCAAGGATAAAGGTAAAAACAAAAGCTATACAGCTATTCAATGAGTGATCTGAGCTACACAGCAGAGCAGAAAATTGTTAAATAAAGAGGCTCAGACAAGGACTTATCTTCCCTGCCTTGCCCTATTTTTAGATGAATCAAAATGAGACCAAGACCAACCCTGGGAGGTCCCATTTATAACTGCTAATGTTAATTACTTTATAGTAAAAAAAATCATGGAATTGAAAATATGATCAATGTGAAATACATCAAATCGAGTTAACTTTCCAATGTATATTTTAAACTATCACTCAAATATTTGTTTCACTGTAGTGGTCTCCTACTGCTTTTGATTCTTTGAGTTTACATCCAGCCTTACAGCTATTTCCCTAAAAACATAATTTTTTTGTATGTTACAAAAGTCTCAATGGTGTATAGATATTACCTTGCAACAGATAATTTCCCAAGCAAGTGCAAGGGCTAAAGAACCTATCTTCACATTATAAATAAATGTTATTACCTTTTCATCTTAAAATGTAAATTGAATACAGATAGTAAACGTCTTCATAAACAAGATATAAACATCTGACAGCAAAAAATTCATTAAAATATATCAAAGTTTTAGACTTAACCAAGACTCATAGTAATTAAGATTTAATTTCAAACCATATAGTTTTATGTCCAAATTATGCACATTATCTTTCAGAAATGGTTGTTCCTCATTTATAACTCTTTATTTTTATTACTTTTGCTTTAATCATATTTTTATTGTTTCTCTCCAAATACTGATCACAAATCTTTATTTTACTTTATCGTACAGCAAAGGACAATGAAAAATAGAAATTTCACTACCATTCCTTTATAGAAATAGTTAAATATTTAAATATGTAAGTTTGGAAAATAATATTCTAAATGGAAGAGAACAATACTTCTCTAACTACTTCTAAGATAATAATTAAACACAATAAAGGCTTCTTTAACAATAAATGTAGCTCAATAGTATCAAGGGATTTGTTAAAGAAAACCAATAAAAGTTTGTTAAAATTTTAAATAACCTGAATTTATACCAGTGTCAACAATAATTAAAGTTATCCTTTAAATTTCTTCACCAAAGTTAACTAAATGCTAATTATTTTATATTCATTATTTTTAAAAACTTCTCCGGTCATGTTCTAGTGGGATTTTAGGTAAGTGCATATGGCTAACTTCTAACTTTAACTTTCCCCCAATATTTGTTCTCTCTTTTATAATAACAAGAGTTTTAGTCAGGCCTATTCCAACTCTGTTAAAACCACATTTCTCAGCCTCACTTTATACTCTTAAAAATTATTAGGGACACCCCTCAAAGAGTTGTTATTTGTATGGGAAATAGGGATAAACCTGAAAAACCAGTGCACTGAAAACTACAAAATACTAGTGAGAGAAGTTAAAGAAGATCATAAATAAAAGAGAGATATATCATGTTCAAGAGTAAGAAGACAATAGTGTTAAGATATCAATTCTCCCCAAAGTGATCTACAGAATCAAGGCAATCCCAATCAAAATACCAACAGGCTGTCATGTAGAAATTGTCAGACTGATGCTAAATTCATATGGAAATGCAAAGAACCTAAAATAGGCCAAACTTTAGAAAAAAGAAAAGGTTGGCAGACCAACACTATCTAAATCTTGAGACTCGTTATAAAGCAACAATTACAATAGGCACTAAGATAGACATGTTGATCAATGGAACAAAACAGAGTATGAGAATAGACCTACACATCCACAAATAACGGATTTTTGATAAAGGTACAAAGGAAACTCAGTGAAGAAAGGATAGTCTTTCTAAAAATGGTGCTGAACAACCAGATATCCATATGCACAAAAAAAAAAGAACTTCTATCCATACCTTGCACCATATATAAAAATTAACTCAGAAAGGAGCAGAGTCCTAAATGTAAAATCTAAAACTATAAAAACTTCTAGAAGAAACATAAGAGAAAACATTGGTAATATGGGTTATGCAAATATTTCTTAGATGTAACTCTAAAAGCATAATCCATAAAAGAACAAATAAGCAAATGGAAATCATCTAAATTTGAAACTTCTGATCTTAAAAGATACTGCACAGAATATGAAAAGACAAGACTGGAAGAAAATGTTTGCAATTCAAATATCTGATAAAGGACTTGTATCCATAATATATAAAAAAATTCTAAAACTCAACTATTAAGAAACACTGCAATTTCAAAAATTGGAAGATTTGGAAAGATATTTCACCGAATAAGTGCATGAAAAGATGCTCAACAACATGTCATTAGAGAAACGCAAATTAAAAGCACAATGAGATACCAATACACCCCTATTACAATGGCTACAATTTTAAAAGAATGATCATAAGAACTTAAGAATTTAAAAAGAATGACCATACCAAGTGTTGGTGAGAATGTAGAACTAGAACTTTCATACACTGCTGCAGGGAATAGAAGATGGTATTAATGTCTTTGTAAAACAGATTGTTGGCAGCTTCATAAAAAGAAACACACACACACAAAAAAAAAAGAAACACAGACCTACCATATGCTTCAGCCATTCCAGTCCTAGGTATTTAGCTAATAGAAAATAAAGTATAAGTCCAAAAATGCTCAAAATAAAGTGTAAGTCCAAAAATGCTCATGAAACAACCAAAAACTGGAAACAATCCAAATGTCCAAAAGTTGAATGGATAAACAAATTGTGGTATATCAACACAATGGAATACTACTTACTAATCAAAAAAGGTATGATTGCAAGAGATGATTCTCAAAAATAATTGCGCTGAATCAAAGAAGGCATACCCACACCCCTACCTTCTACCTCCACCCCCACCCCCAAAAAAGACATACTGTATGGTCCCATTTATATTAAGTTCTAAAAAAGCCAACACGTCTGTAGTGACAGAAAGCAGATCAATGGTTGTCTGGAGTGAGGAATGGGGTGGGAGAGAAAGATTACAAAAGGGCACCAGGAGACATTTGAGCATGATAAATATTTTCAGTATTTTGATTGAGAGGATAATTCCAGTTATACATAGGCCACACTTACCAAACTGTACTTTCCATATACAGCTTGTTGGAAGATGATTATATCTCAATAAAGCTGTTTAAAAATTCATAGGGGGCTTCCCTGGTGGCGCAGTGGTTGAGAATCCGCCTGCCAATGCAGGGGACACGGGTTCGTGCCCCGGTCCGGGAGGATCCCACACGCCGTGGAGCGGCTGGGCCCGTGAGCCATGGCCGCTGAGCCTGCACGTCCGGAGCCTGTGCTCCGCAACGGGAGAGGCCACAGCAGTGAGAGGCCCGCGTACAGCAAAAAAAAAAAAAAAAAA